>NC_056732.1:1355230921-1355233421 GCF_019279795.1 Protopterus annectens | reverse complement strand
CAGTGCTTCCCAGACCACCGGCTGGAAACTACCAGTGGGAGAGATCTACAAGGTCTACACTTTAAACATGGACAGCAATGTTGCTTGCGGGACACCAAAAATTTGGTACTTCCAACCAATGGGGAAACACAGTTACTACCAGGATGTAGCTGTACACGGAACAGTAGGTTGTGCAAGCCTGATAACACATGGGTTGACACAACGTATGACATGTCCCGATATGGGGAGAGTGGGCAGTGTGTAGGGGTGTGCTCATATCCCACCTGCGCCCACAGTAAAGATGAGTGCTGTAGAGTAGTGGCAGGTGGGGGAACTATGGGTATGCGATTATGGGGCTAGGCGTGCAGGTGTTGGCTGGCAGACACGTATTAGGACCGCCCCGTGGGTGTAAGTAATATTCTGATGTAGGTATAGCAGATGCCCATACCTCCCAAACCGTAAGAGCACATCTACTGGACAGTCCGTAAACCATTGGGGGAACACATAGGGACAATATCATTGAACTGTCCCCGATTACCAGGGACGTCCGTGATTATGAATCAGAATCTAACACAGTCCCAACTAAACCCTTCTAGAACTAGTGATATTAGGAGGAAAGGTGGCAGAATACACATAATGAATAATGACATGTAAGAGTCATAAACAGCATGTAGCTCAGATAATGTGTATGAATACATATGTGCTCTGTGTGCGTCAGTGTGTCAGGTTTATAGCACCAGCCTTCTAAGTCTGTCCCTGAGGTCGTTATGCAGTGTCCCTGATTCAGTGTTCATTCTTCCCCATTCGTATGAGAGGTCTGATAGTGAGAGAAAGTGCATGTTCCGCCGACTACCTTAGAAAGCTGATAGAATAATAGGTTTGGGGTTACCACCTGTCCACCTTTGCGAGGGACACTCCCCTTTGGACAGTTGTGTCCTGCATAATAACTGTAATTAAGGCAAATGTCCTGTGATTTAGGGCAAAGACTACCTATATTGTCTGTAGTAGTAGCATAAAACAATTATGTTCCTCTGAAACACCTAAATGTTATAGGTAACAGTATAAGCAACTATAATGCTACAAGAGTAACCTTTTATTTAGGCAAAACAGTGAAGTACTCCCCTTTCTACTGGCTGTGGGTGTGTTGCCCTGCAAAGTCTGACGTCTCTACATACAGGTTCTATAAGGTTGCCACCTTTCCAAATGGCCAGAGTGGGACATGTTCTGTAGAAATGTCAGATATTCCAGGACTAAACATACCTACAGCCATGCATAGTACAGGATTACACTTATTTGCACAAATAAAAGCTTAATCTAGTTGCATTTGAATTGCTTATGCTACTTCACATAACATATAGAAGTGTCATATATAAAATAACTGTTGTATACAATTATTAATGAAATGTAGAATATAATAATGTCCTGTAATCTGGACATGTGCTGTCTTGATTATTTTCGCAGTGTCCTTCGCAAAGTGGGACAGGTGGTAACCCTAAAGTCCTACCTTGGCCAATTGAGAAGGTGGGAAACCTATAATAGGTATGCGGTAGCATGTCCCATCAGATGTATGTGGCTACCACAAGACAACTACTTGTTTGTAATGCAGAGTCTCAGTTCCCATGTATCAGCCAGATGGGAGCAGTGTGTATGCAGAACACACAAATATGATTAATTCACTGGACAGGCCACTGATTCTGTACAGTCGAACGCCATGCCGTCGCCTAATAGGCAGCCATTTCCGATACTGTAGTCAGGAGTGGCCTTAGGTCAACTGGTGCCCTAGGCAGAGGGCACACCGGTACCCCTCACCACATCACCTAGTGCCCCCATCCTGGTCTACCTACACCAAATAAATACTGGTAAAGTGTCCCCACTAAAGCGGCGCCCTAGGCAGCCGCTTAGTTGGCCTATGCCTAAGGCTGGCTATGACTGTAGTCATGTAGTCCGATGTGATAGGTATCACAAGATATGCCTGAGAGGAACACATGAATATGAATGATTCACCGGACAGGCCGCTGATTCCATATAGTCGAATGCCATGCTGTCGCCTAATCGGCAGCCGTTCCCAATACTGTATTCATGTATTCCGATGTAATAAGCATCACAAGGTGGGAGCACATTGCATGAGGTACACACAAATATGATTGTGTCACTGGACAGGCCACTGATTCCGTACAGTCGAACACGATGCCGTCGCCTAATTTGCGGCCAATCCCGATACTGTAGTCATGTAGTCCGATGTAATAGGCATCAAAAGGTAATATTGTTGTCCTTGCTCACACCCAGGGGTGTGAGTGACAGATGCAAGCACTAATGCCGGTGCATTAGTAAGTGTGGGATCGAGTGGGTGTAAGCGTGTTTGGCTACCAGTATGTGAGTATTGCATTGGTTAAGCAATGTAGAGGCTAATCGAGCATAAGAGGCTGTAACCAGAGGATATCATACAGCGCAGTCATTCAACAGTATAGGAATGAATCCCATCATGTAGATGTACATTTGAGTGTTTATGTGCAGCATATAG
>NC_056732.1:1355107697-1355214111 GCF_019279795.1 Protopterus annectens | reverse complement strand
TATACTATCCTGTTATAGCACATACTTGTTGGACTAGCCCTGCCACTAACATCGGCTGGTGAGGAGTATTGTTCAAAGCCCTTATATATCATCCCTTGTGGTGTATGCGGTGTTTGCCTTGTGACCTACAGCAGTACACACAAATACTACAAGCACTACTATGCTCAACAATACATCACTACAAGATAACTGTTTCCACCATATGGATTGCGTGCACTTTAAATACTACAGAAAGGTACTACATACACAGACATACTGACTGTTCTACATACCTTATTAGTAACCCGAGGTGTGGTTAACTGTTGATTCAATCCTTTTCGGTTTGTGTTTCAATGTTCTTTGTAACATTCCGCTGGTATATATGGATGGTTTGAATGTGTGATAACACATCCTTTTCTAGTTACATATCGGTAACATGTGGTATCCTGTCCAGCAATTGCTGTTCCAAAGTAGTTAATTAGATGCACATCAGCTGTGCAGCTACTCCATTAGCCGATACCATGGCAACAGTGGTGTATAACTGAGTACTCCTTTTGGGCGTTGTCCGTTTGCCTTACTTTCGAGGGAGATAGCCTAGATGTGTTTTTGCAATATATTTCAACAGCTATATGGAGACACACAGAGATATAATAGCCTCATGACTCCCATGGACTGTGTGTAATGGCTAGACGATTTAGTTCTACATGTGAGTACATTTGGAACAGTGCTACTTATGCAGGGTTTGTTTGTACCTGTTACTTCTGCAGATGTTTAAGTCCAGCAAGGATGTTTGGCCAGCTCAAGGCCGTATGGCTATGCATGAACTGTTATGTGGTGTACAGTGTGCTCACCAGACATCCTTGATTTGGTGTACAAGTGTAACATACTGTGCTGTTACTCACTAATTGCTAACACATCCTGGTGTACGCACAACCCTCTGAAACAGGATTAGTGGAAACTAACCCTGTTATATCAGCAGCTGTTCCATTGTATAACAGCAGCTATGTCACATAGGGCCATGTTAGTGTGTTTCTGACAAGGTATGTTAAGGCTTCTGCAGATGTCGTACAGTGAGTGAATGATTTGTGATGTTATTACAGTTTGTATTGTAATATGTTTGGGTGTGGGGGTGATGGTGGGTGTGCTTAGCAGATGCAGGTGTGTAGGAACTGCTTTTATACATAATCGCTATGTGTGTGAGGGTTCCTTCTCTATATGAACACCTATCCTTTTGTGGACTAATACAATGGTAATTGCAGGCTGATTCATTAAGGCACTGTTATGTGGTTCCTGTATAGCATGCAGGTGATGTTAGTCCTTGAATCCCTTCGGTAATACATCTGAATGTAATAACGTGTTGCTACATGATAGCTGTGTATTTCTGTCATAGGTATTTGCACTCATTGTAGTTGTGTTGGTTTGGCTAGGGTTGCCACCTTTTCATATGGCCATAGTGGGACCTTTTTGGGACACACATCTGATTTTACAGGCCGACACAAGCCCACGGTCAGTACAAGGGATAGAACTTTCCTTTCTTGCCTAAATATAAGCTTATTCTTGTAGCATTTTAGTTGCTTATACTGTTTCCTGTAACATGTAGGTATTTTAGATACAGAAACAAGTATTGTATGCAACTATTACAGTACATATGGGACATAATTATGTCCTACAATCCCAGGACATTTGCCACGTTTAATATATTTTGTCAGGACACAACTGCCCAAGAGGGAGTGTACCTCGCAAAGTGGGACAGGTGGTAACACTATCATTGGTTCATGTCCATAGCACATATTTGTACTAGTGTATAGGCATATACTCTCCATATCCTTTGTTCATAAAGGTTGTTAGTGGCGGAATGTGTGATTGCTATGGTCCATGTTATACACATATCTGAGCACTTCAACCGCTGTATATGGGAGACCTACAGAATCCCGAAACCACAGTGTTCCGACGTACACAGTACCGGGACAGACTCCCATACCCCACATTACCGACATCAGCAGTAACTCGCGAAAGTAACACAAACATGGAACACACACACACACACACACACACACACACACACACACACACACACACACACACACACACACACACTGCTAGCCAACACATCCAAACAAACCATCCTACACTACGTATGAGCAGGTGGCCAAGCCCCCCCTACACCCCCCATGTAGGTGTCTGCACTCCCCACACCACCCCCTACTTTAATATTCTACCTACTAGGTCGTGCAAATAGACGCACAAAGCTAACCCACAACCATACATTACAGTCTCCCAAGAACACACACCACACACAGAACACACACGTACACACACTACAGCCCTAAGCAACACACTTATACACAGTAACCTACCTGAACCGCAACACCAGAAGCACTGACTAACTGTCCATTAACATCATGAGATTACACCTTGCACATCTGGTGTTTCGGTACTGTGTTCTTTCGGACCTTAAGCCTCGGGATTACGCTCATCGGTATGCAAAGCAGTTGGTATGTGGTAGGTATCCCATTTATATGTACCTCCATGGTTATGTAGATGTTGTTAACCTATCTATATATCTACATATATATGTATATCCCCGTATATCGACATATATCTCTCTCTCCCTCTCTATCTCTATATATATATGATGATGTGTATATATATGCATATATATTGTGTATGTGTATATATATATATATATATATATATATATATATATATATATTTATATATATATATTTATAAAAAACATACACCTTTCATTGGGTACATGCCTATTTCAACACAACCTTTTGTGTTGTATCCTGTCAGTATACACGACTGCCATTGGTACATCTCAGGTAGCTTAGTGGTATGTTATTGTGATGAATGTGTACATGGTTGCATGTTCTAATCCTGGCACTGATATCTTACCTCTCAGAGCAGGCACTGGTAGTGCAAGGGTGATTAACGCACATTTCAGCGGTTGTGTGTTCCACATGTTTATTATTTTGTGGAGAACTACCTATAAATGCAAGCTGTGTTTAAGGTATACTATGTAACATGTACACATCTGTGAAGATTCCTGTCAGGGATACTCCCCATTATTTGGAACTACATCCCTGATTACATTATACAAAACCCCTCACTAACACTCTGGAGAATCCTTGCAGAGTGGGTGGTAAACAGTAGCGACACCCCAGGGATCCCACAAGTGGCTCTGCTCCACAGAGGGACAGTTAGTTAATTGATGGGGTGGTGACAACAGACACGTTTTGCCTATGCTTATGAGTGGCCTCGGCGGTTGGGCATGTACCTACCTATGTATCTATGAACCTGTACATACAGTATGGACACATGCTGATAGTTTAATTTACTGTTCAGGTATTGACTTACCTTGTGCCAATGGCGGTTGTGTGTACAGTAGTTGAAGGCTACCTATGTAGGATGCACACAGTAGACCACCTATACATGACAATTTACAGGTGGTCGTGTGCCATCCATGTTTGCTGTGTGTGCAGGTGGAGAAGGGTGTCAGTCCATGAGTGCCTACACTGTCAGTGTGTGTGCTATATGTTCCCTCTTTGCCAAGGCACGGGCATACTGGTCATGCCTCCATCTGCCTACTGGGGCTAGCACAGGGTGTTCGTGGTCTGAGTCCCCCTGTGCCTGTGGGTCCCTTGGCAATGGTGGTGGGATGTGAGGGCCTTCACCATTCTGTCCCTGCTGCAGCTGTTTCCGCAGGATCATATTGTGTAGCATGGCACATACTATGAAGATGCGGGCACATGTTCCTGGAGAGTACTGCAAGGCTCTACCAGATATGTCCAAGCAACGGAACCGTGATTTCAGCATCCCAAACATGCGCTCTATGATGATTTTGCTTTCTGCGTGTGCCTCATTATGGCATTCTTACGTGGCTGTGTGTGATTTCTGATGGGAGTCATCATCCATGGTTCCAGTGCATGTCCAGCATCCCCCACCTGGTGGCCATATGTGATGTCCCCCCTGGCAAATACCTGATACAGCTGTGAGGCATGCCAGATATGGGAGTCATGATAGCTTCCAGGGCTGCCAGCACACACATCCATAATAATGCCTTGGGCATTGCACATGACCTGGCAGTTGATGGAGGGGAATCCCTTGCGGTTTATGTAGTGCCTACCCTGCTCACTGGGTGGTGACTTGATGTTTATGTGCGTGCAGTCTGTTGCACCCAATACCCCCGGGTAGTCTGCCACATGGTGGAAGAAACACATATTGCTGGCCAACTCCTCCTGCGTTTGAGGGAAATATATGTGCTCATTGGCATGTGGTAACATGGCATCCAGGAACTGGTGGAGTACCCTGGATGCTGATGCCTGTGAGATCCCCATGATATCCCCAGTTGGCCTTTGGAAGGTACCTGTGGCTAGTATTCTCAAGCTTACACATACCTTAGTGTCCACTGGGATGGGTTCCCCTCTGTTACTTCTGGCTCTGAGGTGTGGCCGGCACAGCTCAACAAGTTGCTGTATGATATCCTTGTCCACCCTGTAATGCTCTACTGTCTCCAGATCATGTAGCCCCTGGTAGGTTACCCTGGGTTTGAACACTCTCCTCCTCCTTCGGTGCCTGAGATGGTTGTCAGCATCATCCTCCACACCACCGTCAGTCTCCAACACATGTTGGTGAATCAAAGCTATGGGGGCCCCTAACATATACATATTAAAAGTTCCCCGTCTGTATACACCAATGGTGCAGAGTGTCTGGGAGTACACAAGTGTATATGTGGGGCTTCCACACCTTATACTATTGTGCAATGGATGATACTGGTGTAACTGGGTGTGTTTGTGCTATTCCAGCTGCAGGGTATCTTAATTATTGGTTTTACAGCAGGTACTGCTATTGTGGGGCCTTTGGTGTTGACTTACGCTTGTCTGCCATGGTTCATCTATTGCCCTTTACTTCTGTTTTCAACCTGATTCCCCTCCCATTGTCAGGCATGCATCCAGCTGGCTCCTTTCTTGTTTCGTGCTGCCACAACCCAGGATTGTGTTGGGAAATGTGTTATGTAGCTGATCTACTGCAAGTTTGCTTTGTTCTGCTGTGACAGTTCTCTTTTCTTTCCTGTATGGCACCTCCCCTTTCCTATTCTGCAGGTAGCTGCTAGCAGCCTTGTTAGCTGTTATCTATGGCCCACTGTGAGTTTCTAGGTGTTAATTACTCATTTGTACTCCAATTACTATGCTGCAGCATTTCCTTATTGTCTTCCCGTATCCTTCCTGTTTCAACTGTGGTGCTCGCTGTGCACAGCCATTTACTGGATGTTGTGCGCATTTTCATCCACATTCACATGAACTTTCAGTTACCTTGTGTGCTCTCAGCTAAGCAAAGCTATGACTACTTCCACACCCTTATCCTGCAGCACGCAACACAGATTAGCAATGATCCAGTGTGCTTACAGCTACAGTGGCGCGCCCTTCTCTTGATGTCATGTTTACCTCCAGGCCACTCCTCAGTGTTGTACCACTATGCCGTGTGGTACATCCTTACGCCGGCGGGGCATTTGCAATTTAGTATTACTTGACTCATTTGCATGGCATTGACTGCTAATTCCTAGTTATCGCACAGAACACCATTACAGACCCTTAGCAACCCTTGCACCATGGTTCTGGTGTAGCATGCATGCCATTGACTATTATGGGGATATCATTAAGTGCATTACATTACAGTTTTATGACATCTAAATATATTTTCCTTGCGATCCCGTCTGCGTACCGATGCACTGCGGTTTTACTTTGCGTTGGTGTGGCCATGACATTAAATGTTATTTTTTTCTATGTTATGCATGTTGTTTTATGCCCTTGGCTATATATTTAGCCATTGGCATATATTAACATTAGCTGAATAAACACCAGCGAACTCACCACGATAAAGATGACTTGAACAAAAAAGTTTACTCCAGTTTAAAACAAAAAACCTTTTATTCCAGCACAAGAAAACAGATGAGCTTTCCGCATACAGATGTACGCTTCTTCAGATCTACTCACCACAAACCTCATCCAGTTTAAATACGCACCCAGTCACTTGACTAAAAATAGTTAATTGATTAATTAATTAGAGACTTAATTCGTTAACTAATCAGCCCATTCACTGCAACAACTACTATATCAGTTCAAGGTATAAATTCAGTCCCCTTAGATAGCATCTATAGCTCACCACAAGGAAAATCTTATGGCAAGCAAAACATTTAAAACAGCATAATCAAAGACGCTATAAGAACATCATTTAACCAAACCATTCTCTATTACGGTCTGGATATGACTATGCAGAAGTAAATGCAGTATACAACTATTCCCATATTTCTACATATACAGATTCATGTCAAAAAAATTTTTGACAAATATAGTAAAACTATATACGTATATATATCAAAGCCAATATTGGCAAACCTAAAAATATACAAAATTAAAAACAAATAACAGTATATATATATATATATACATATATATATATATATATATATATATATATACATATATATATAAAAAAAAACTATAAAAATATATACATGTATTTTAGAAAAATATATGAAACACATATATATGTGCATAAAACATATACACAATGGCTTCATATAAGTGACCTCTTGTGCTTCTTATAAACTTATATGTGTGTCATCTCTATTACCTTCTGTTTTTAAGAATGGGCTTAAGAGAGACATACTGATTGATCCCTGGAGATATATGGTCTCTCAACTTGAATATCTATTCAAGTTCTCTGCTCTCCAAAAAATTAACATGGTCTCCTCCCCTTCTATTGTGATCCACTATCTGCAGCACTCTAAACTTAAATGCATGTTCATTGTACATAATGATATGTTTCGCTAGAGCATTTTGTTCATTTCTACGTCTTATATCATATATATGATTGTAGATCGTGTTCTTCAGTTTCCTTTTAGTTAATCCCACATAGAAAGCTGAACAGGTATCACAATTAGCTAGATATATAAGGCTCTCAGTTTCACAAGTGGCCTGAAATCTAGGTTTGAAAGTATACTCAAACACCGGATGAACAAAAACTTGCTCATCAGTAATGTATCTACACATGTTGCAATGCTTACAAGGATATGTCCCTTCTCTCCCTGGATCCATCAAACTTATTATGTCATCTAGTCTTGGGTTAGAGCACAATAACCTCTTAAGGTTTTTGCTGTTTTTATATGCAAACCTAGGTGTGGTGCCCACTAGTTTCAGGGTTTGATCATCGATCGTTAGTACTTTCCAATTATTAGAAATGATATCTTTTATTGCTTTATTATCGTTAGTATAAGTTATAGTGAATCTGATTCTTTCTACGGTGGACCTATTTATCCTATTCACATTACCTCTACTTCTAGCCATATCCTGACAGATTTGATTTTCTTGAAATACTTCTTCTCTGATTCTCTTGACCATTCTCATATTATAACCTCTCTCAAGAAACAATATTTGCATTAATTCTGCCTGTTCCAACTTCGTGGACTCTTCCTTACAAAGCCTGTCTATCCTGATGAATTGGCTTTTGACAATCCCAGGAAAAACATACCTTGGGTGCATACTGTCAAAGCTTAACAGACTATTTTTCCAGCATGCTTTCCTATAAAGGGTGGAGGCCAACTTACCTTCCCTGATGCTCAAAATTACATCTAGGAAGCTTATTTCTTCATAAGAGGATTCCATGGTAAATCTCAGATAATCAGTTGTACTTTCAAGATAGGTCAATAATGACCTAAATTCCTCCTTAGTCCCATTCCAAACTATAAGTATATCATCTACAAATCTCTTGTAGATGATAACCTTCTCGAACAGTACGTGGTCAAATAGGAGCTCTTTCTCCCATTGGAGAACTACCAAATTGGCATAGGTGTTGGCACATGGTGTGCCCATGGCTACTCCCCATTTTTGATGATAAAGCAACTCCCTATAGGAGAATATATTATAGGATAGTACTATATCTAGCAACTGACATATCAGAATCTGCTTGTCCCTACTGAACCTATTACTAGATAAAATCAATTCCCTAATGGCTTGAACGCCTTGTTCATTCGGAATGGACATAAAGAGGCTCTGAACATCTAGCGTGACCAATAGATGTGTTCCTGTCTGTATCATAACTCCTAGTTGTTCAATAGATTCTAACAGCTGGTATGTATCTTTCAATATGGTTGAGGCCTCATTAACCAATGGTTTTAAAGTTTTCTCTAGAAAAATAGAAATATTCTCAGTCGCCCAACCTTCACCTGACACAATCGGTCTCATAGGTGGGGGAGAAATGCCTTTATGCATTTTTGGCAGTCCTTTAATGATAGGAATCTGAGGATGTTCTATATTAACATTATAATACGTAAGTTTGGTCCGCTTTCATGGCTCCGATTTTATGTTTGACAAAATGTAAACCGTTTTTTTTTGGTTTACATTTCTACATGCTTACGCTACGCCTGCATTACTTCATGAATCGCTATATACCTTTATTTGCATGCTACACTGCTGCACATGGGGTAATTAGCATACATGCTCTGGGAGTTGCGCAGCTCTGGCGTACGCTGGTAGTGCACATGGAAACAGCTCTTACCTGAATCGCTCGGCGGCCATATTTGGCACTAGATCGCCGACACTACTCCGGCGCATGGCGCAAGCTTCATGAATACCGGGGACTGTTTTTGTAGTGTATGATTTTCTTTGTATGCAGTAAAGTAACGTCTTCTCAGTTATTTTAAGTGTAATGGCGATTGTAAATAGGTGCTACTGTTTTTTTCCTTTCTCTCTTTCTTCTTGTTCAGTTTTAAGAAATGAAGGCAATGCAATTAAAAAAAAAGCTTGGTTAAAAGAGCATGACAAAAGAAAAACTGAATGTGCTTTTTCTCCATCTTGCATAGGGAAATGACTGAATTAAGGACCTTAGATTGATTTAGTAACAAGTTGTAAGAGTAAGCAAGTAAATGAAAAAAGAATATTGAATGTTATGAGGCTTTTGGTCTCCATGTTTCCATGGAAACAGTCTGATAAAGAGAAAGTGGCTGCCTGGTTCTTGTGTCTCCAGGGAGATAATCTGATAAAGATAAACTGGCTACAGGCTGGTGGAGAATGATTAACTGGTTGAATGAAAAGAAAAAACTGAGAAAAGAAATTGGCTAGGACATAAAGTTCTCTGAAAGCATTCAGGGGTTTTCCCAGCTGAAAGAGCTATAAAGAAAAGACAAAACAAATTAGCATTTAGTTAAGGCTCAGGCAGCACTGTGTGTCTTAGCATGTTTAACCTTTCTTTTAGGTTAACTCAAGTCTGTGAGTTTGGCTGTCAGTTTGGGACTTTTGTTCCTTTTAGGATATTAAAACTTCAGTATTTGAAGATGTACATAGTTTTGTGTGTTTGTATTAATAGGTTTTAGGAGGTATTGGGCTGTGTTTTGTTTTCTTGTTTGAGGGCTTTCAAAAAACAAAATGTTTTGTAAGGTGTGACATAGGCTCAAATGGATATGACAAGAAACAATGGTGTAAAAGTTCAACCTGTCAAACAGTGTATGCATATAACACAAAAGCAGGAACTAGACATTTAACAAAAAAGATGTAATACAGAAAAGGTGGGAATAATTCCTTTTTAATACAATGATGCTTTCTGTAATGTCTTTAAATGTCAACAGTCTCACAGATAAATACAAAAAAGAGTAGTGAACTTTATTAAAAAACGCAGAGTGCAAATAGCTATGTTACAGGAGACATACTTGGAAAGAACTGACTATGTGAATTTGATAAAGAAAGGTTTTCAGGATGATTATTCAGTGGAATACTTGGGACAAAGGAAAAGAGGAGTACTTATATTAATTGCAAGATGAGCTCCAATAGTTATTTATTTTTATCTATTATTTTATTTATTTATTTATTTATTTATTTACGTTTGTTGACTGGGAGTGTCCAACTGGAAGTAGGTCCATTTTCAGCGGAGGCCCGGGGAGAAAAGCTCCACAGTTAAAATAAACAGACAGTAGTTACATTGGATTACATAGCTATTAACAATTTAACATAGCAGTTAAATGCAAACATATTTACACATGAAGAACATAGTACATCAGTAGACAACTAGAATCTTTATCTGCGAAGTACATAACAAACATTAACAAATGTTACAATAAGAAGTTCCTGCTGTATAACAAGTACTAGGCTTATGAGCATCTGAGCTTGCTATAATCAAGGTAGTTAGTGGGGTGGAAAGAAAGGTAGTGGTTGGATGGGGTGGGTGATATTAGAGAGGGAGTTGCAATGGCATAGCCAGCATGTTTTTAGGTGTGGGTGCATGATGGTATGGAGGTAATTGTGGGTGGGAGGGGGTTCCATAATTTGGCTATGGTGCAAGATAATAGTGCTTCACCAGCAGAGCTATTGGCTTTAGTGATCTGCAAGTGATTTTTGTTGCTGGATCTTAGTGGTCTGGTGGTGCGATAGGGTTGGAGTAGATTCTGGAGGGATGGGACATTTAGTAGATGGTTTACTAGTTTGTGGGTGAGTTATAGTTGATACCATTGAAGGAGGTGAGGGAGTTCAAGCCAGCCCAGTTCAGCAAGTGAGAGACAGTGGTGACTATGGTAGAATGCCCCTGTGGCGAATTTGGTAATTTTGTTGTAGCAGGTCTCTAGCTTGTTTAGATTGCATTGCCTTATGTTGGTATATATTGGAAAGGCATAAATTAGGGTGGAGATAAGGCGGGAATTTGCTATTGAAATCTTTGCTGCTTTGGTGAGAAGTTGCTTATTTCTGTATAACGCTCCTAGTTTTTTGTGGACTTTTTTATGGTCATGGATATGTGAATGTCAAAATGTTAAGTTGTCAATCTCGCCTACTCGGCACTTGCTAAGCTCGAGAATCACTTTTACCAGCTTGAGGTAGCCCTATATCCCATGATGCAAGGCGGTAATTACCTAGATCTCGTTTGCCGCTTCGCTCATGAGGTCACCTTTTTTACCAGCTCCTGGTAAGTGAATTTTCATTAGTCTTTTCAAGAGTTTTAACTACCCCAGTTTTAAAAAATGTATTCCCTTTATAGTTAGTAGTTCCTCGATTCACTTAGACCCTATTCCCGTCAGTTTTCTCGATCCCTTATATTTTTTTCTGTTAGTCAGGCCTTAGGCCTTCCCCTCCCAAACAATTTCCTGTCAGGATTTTTGTTAGGTGTGTCTGTGTTTTTGTTTTAATTAGTGTTTAAGGACTGAGTGTGTGTGTGTGTTTGTGTCCTAACTCGGTCATGTCAAAAGACACTAGGGTCTCAGGTTTTAAGAAGTGTGACTCGTGCTGTCAGAAGATGTCTCTGACAGATGGTCACACTTCTTGTATTTACTGCCTGGGACCCCTACACCTGCAGGACTCCTGTGCTATTTGTCATTCTTTCAGCCAGAGGGTCCTGCAGGAACGTAGAAACAAGTTGATCCTGAGGGGTCTTCTTAAGCCTGAGAGCTCCCTGGCTAAGGTCGGTTCTGGGAAGCCCTCTAAGTCATCCAAGACCCAGACTTTGGTGTCCAAGTCTGTGGCCTTGGTTCCGACTTCTCCGGAGTCGACATCGGCTCCGTCTGGAGCCGATCCTTCCTTCTTAGAAGGTTCAGTACCGGCGCCGATCGGCACCGATACTCTGGCTTCGGCACCTGTGTCGGCTCCGGCTGGAGCCGATACTCTAGCTTCGAAGCATGTTTCGGCTCCGGCTGGAGCCGAAACGTCTCCATCTCAGCTCGGAGCCGACAAGCTGTCTGCTCCAACTGGATCCGAAGGTTCGTCGGCTCCGATGGCTCCGTCGAGGAAGAGGTCTAGATCTCCTTCATTGGAGTCTATCCACTCGGCTCCGGCCTCCCCTTACTTTCGGAGCGGAGCCATCGGAGCCGATCATCAAGGTCTTCCAGGCTCTCAGACCATGACTTGGAGAGAGTGGTGAGCAGACTACTAAAATCACAGGCACTGGCCCAGATGCTCCATAGCCTGTCTCAGCAGACGACCGCTATTCCACACCCTCCTGAAATTCCTCCTTCGACTCTCCTACAGAGCTCGGAGCCGGAGATTATTGGTACCGTGACTGTTGCTGCTTCGGAGCCAATACCACACCTTTCGGCTCAGTCGTCTTCGACTCCTATCTCCTCCTTGAGACCGTCCTTGGAGGGATCCGGTCGTCGGGCTTCCCTGGTCCGTTCCGAGGGGGGCGAGTGGCATCGGACCCTTGTCCGACCCCGTTCTCCCTCTCAGAGCTTCAGCCTTGGTGAGCTCAGCGCTGACATCTGCTTTGGAGCCTTCCCTTTCAGTGGTGCCGGGGATCCCTGTTTCTTCGGAGCGGGGTCTCTCGGTCCTCCCTGGGAGGGGAGCCTTCGAGGTGATGAGGAGTGTGCTAGCCCCCGAGCTTAGTCAGCAGTCGGTTCCTTTAGCTCCTCCCTCTACAGTGCCTGTAGATGTCTCTTCCCACTCTCTTATTCCCGGACCCGGAGATCCATCGCCCAAGGTTTCTCCATTGGGAAGAACTTCTTCTTCCGAGGTTTCTCCTGATCCTTCAGGAGAGCCCCCGCGTAAGAGGACCTGCAAGAGGAAGCACTTAGACTCCCCTGAGTCTATGACATCAGATACCGACTTAGATGAGTCGGAGGGGTCCCCAAGATCCCCCTCTGAGGATGTCTCCTTTTCAGACATCCTAGAACTCCTAAAACAGAGGGGAAACTGGCCCTCCATTAATCCCTCCGAGGATGAGTCGGTATTCCTGGAGGCTTTTGGATCTTGACCCTCCACCTCCTGGGTGTCTCTGCCTTTCGACCCCCTCATGGAGGTGATAGCTCGAAAGGCATGGGCATCTCCTGATTCTGTGGAACCAGTCTCCAGGAGGCCTTCTAAATTTATCACGGCCCCCACTGAGAAACAGTTTCTTACGAAAGGTGTTCCGGTTGATGCCATGGTGGTGGCAGCCGCCACCAAAAAGGAACTTGCAGATCCTTCCGTACCAGTCCATCCTCCTAACAAGGAGTCTAGGACCATGGACAGGTATGGTAAGTGGATGTTTTCCTCAGCGACCTTTGCTATGCGTTCGCTGAATTATTTATGTCACTTCACCCGACTTCAAAGAGAGATCCTCAAAGAATTGGGTGAGGTAGTACAGGATCCGTCAGCTGCTGGGGCTCAAGAGAAGATTGCCTCTCAGCTTGGAATCCTAAATTCCATAACTAACTCCTCCATGCGGCTCATTTCTTATGCAGCCGATGGGGCGAGTAGAGCCGCAGGCACAGGAGTGGCTCTTAGACGTCAGTCCTGGATGCGGCTTTATAATTTCGCAGACCCCTTTAAGGCGTTCTTCACAAATTCTCCCTTTGATGGCACTACTTTGTTTGGGCCTCAGGTGAAGGACACATTGACCAGGTGCGAGCAAGATGGCAAGACTCTTTCTGCCGTAGGAGTCCGTTTCTCCACCCCTTCTAGACCTTACCCCAAAGGTCAGAAGGGAGGGAAAACGTGGTTCCGAAAATCTCAGGGAGTCACGCCTGACGCACGTGGTCAGTTTACCCCCAGAGGCAGAGGGGGTAATAACAATAGACGCCACCCTAGGGGCAGAGGAGGTCCTCAGAACCAGGGCAACAGAGAGTCCCTCTCTGACAAGCCCTTCCAGCATCCCTGAGGTGTTGCCCGGCTGCCCACCCTTGGAGGCAGTCGGGGGGAGATTATCGCTGTACCCAGAAGCCTGGCTTTCCCTCTCTCAAGACAGATGGGTACAGTCGATCATATCCGAGGGTTACAAGATCCCTTTTGAGGAAAGCCCCTTCCCTCAAAGAGGTTCCCTTCCAGACGCTCCACCCGGTCTAAGGGAAATTGCGAAGCTAGAGGTATCAAAGCTTCTAAAAAAAAGGGCCATCCAGCCAGTTCCAACAGATCAATTAGAGTTCGGAATCTACTCAAGGTTCTTTTTGGTTCCCAAAAAGACGGGAGACTGGAGACCAATATTTGACCTCAGCAGGCTGAACAAGTCTGTCAAAAAGACAAGATTTCGGATGGTCACACTTCAATTGATTTTGCCCTTTCTGGGCAAAAACAACTGGATGTGCTCCATAGACCTTCAAGATGCGTACTATCACATAAAAATCCACAGACGCTCCAGAAGGTTTCTCCGCTTTTGGCTGGAGACCAGTCATTTTCAATTCAGAGCCCTGCCCTTTGGTCTCACTACAGCCCACAGAGTGTTCACCAAATGCATGGCAGCGGTCACGGCTCACCTGAGACGTCAAGGATTCCAGGTGTTTCCGTATCTCGACGACTGGCTCCTCTCAGCCACCACCAGGCATCAACTTCTCCAAGCCAGAGATTATACTCTTCGTCTCTGCGGTCAGTTAGGAATTTCGTTCAACTTCGAAAAGTCTTCCTTATCGCCCTGCCAATCTATTACCTTTATAGGCGCAGATCTAGACACTACTCGGATGTCAGCAAACCTAACAAGTCAAAGAATCCTAGATATCCAAAACCACGTTCAGATCATCCTATCCAGCAAAAGGGTACAAGCCAGGTTGGTCCTGAAAGTGTTGGGCCTCATGGCAGCTGCCATCACACTTCTTCCTCTGGCCCGTTTTTACATGCGTCTCCTACAATGGATGTTGTTCACCCAGTGGTCCTTCCAGCAGCTTCCCATGTGTCACAAGATCCTGGTAACCCAAACCTGCAAGAGCCATCTATCCTGGTGGACTTCTTCTCCCCTAGTCCATCAGGGCAGACCATTTGTCCCTCTGGCCCCGGTAGCCACGGTCAATTCGGATGCCTCCCTGATCGGGTGGGGGGGCATTATCAGGGCAGGATGGTTCATGGCACGTGGCAACTGTTCGAATACCACCTGCACATAAATGTCCTAGAGATGAGAGCAGTGCTTTTAATGTTGCAAGCCCTCAATGACTTTCTTCCCTTAGGAACTATTGCAGTTCACACGGACAACATGTCCGTGGTGTGGTACATCAACAAGCAGGGCGGAACCAAGTCCTATCCCTTGTGTCGAGAAGCTCTCAGACTTTGGCAATGGGCGATCTCCTCTCATCGGTTTCTGGTAGCAACGCATATTCCCGGGAAAACCAACATAATAGAGGACAGATTGAGCAGAGCTATACTCATGTCTCACGAGTGGTCTCTCAAGCAATCCATAGTGGAGGAGATTTTTCAGAAGTGGGGCCGCCCATGCTGCGACCTTTTTGCTACACCCCAAAACAGCAAATGCCCAGACTTCTTCTCTCTCTTTCCACTTCCAGGCCATCCCCCCAGAGACGCTCTTACCCAAGATTGGCCCCGTGGACTTCTGTATGCTTTTCCCCCCTTTCCGTTGATACCACAAGTACTCCAGAAAGCTACCGTCTTGAGAGCCAAAATGATTCTCATTGCCCCTTACTGGCCTCGACAAATTTGGTTCCCGTTTCTTCATCGCCATCTCATGGTGCAGCCTTGGCATCTGGATCCAGTTCCAGATCTTCTGACCCACCAGTCGGGTCAACTGCACCGATCAATTCGTTCCCTCAACCTCACTGCTTGGTTGCTCCACTTCCTTCCTTAGCCAGGCTTCCTATGATCTCTAACCCCGTTAGAGATATCATAGTAGCTTCTCTAAAGTCCTCTACCAGGAGGATTTACTCTAGCAAATGGAAACGTTTCTCCTTTTGGGCAAAGTCTAAGAACATAGACCCTTTTACTGCCCCTATTCAGTCAGTCTTGGACTTTCTAGCTGAAATTTTACACTCCGGTTCTTCTTCTTCCACAGTTAAAGTCCAGTTGGCAGCAATCTCTAATTTCCATGTCGGATTTGCTGTCCAGAATATTATGTCTCACAAACTTTGTAAAGCTTTTCTCAGAGGGGTGTTCCTACTTAAACCCCCTGTTAGAGATCCTCCACCACAGTGGGACCTAAATTTAGTGCTGGCATCCTTGATTCTTCCCCCTTTCGAATCGGCTGCTACATGCTCATTAAAGTGTTGCCAGAACAGGACTGCTAGTCAATATTGAAATCACCTAAAATGATAGTTTCTTGGGGGAGATGGTGGGTAGACCAGCTGAGGAGGTTTTCTAGTGGAGGAATATTTTGGCCAGGTGGGAAGTAGCATCCAATTTTGTTGATGGTTTTGTTTTGGTTTATTTTGAGGTTGGTATATATTATTTCTTTATTGCCTATTTGTGAAGCTGATGATTTTAAGATCTGGATGTTTAGATGCTGTTTAAATATTATAGCTACACCACCTCATTTCTTGTTTAGTCGGTCTACTCTTAGTATGGCGTAACTGGTAGGCAGTATTTAATCACTGGTAATGTGAGGTTTTAGCCAGGTTTCTGTCAGAATGACTATATCTGGGGAGTACAAGTCTATGGTGGTATGGAGTTCATGGACTTTGTTGGATGTACTTCTAATATTTAGGCTTAGTAGAAGGAAGTCACTTGGATTTCAATTGGCTGTGATATGGGAGAAGTTGTGGTTTCTAGTCTGATTATGAGGATTGGGGTTAGAGATGGTAGGGCCAGGGTTGGGGTGGATGTCTCCGCTTAGGACTAGTTTTGATATGCATGAGGTTATTAGTTTTCTCAGTTTTTGAATGTGTTTGTTTATTAGGGAAACTTTATGATTATGCTCTGTGGGTAATAGGTATGGCGGGAGGGTTACTATGTTAAATTGTAGGGATGCTTTATGTTTGAGTAATATAGTTGGTAGAATATGCAAGGGTTGCATAGGGATGGTTCTTGAGTTGGTGGGAGGGGAGCTGAGTGAGGGTGAGACATGAGTGGTGGTGTGAGTAGTAGTACAGTGGTAGTGGTTGAGTGGGGGAATGATGGAGCTTTGGTAGGATGTAAGATATGCAAGGAGAGTGCATTCAGTGAGCATAGGTAAGGTATGCTTGTACATGTTAGTTGAGGAGGTGTGATAGTAGTGGGAAAATGGAGGAGGTAGTGTTGGGTTAGCACTGTGGTTGGCTATTGGAAAGATGGGAGGGGTTTGTGAGTGTAATAAAGGTAGGACCACTGGGGGCAGGAGGGAATAGGGGGCAGGGTGGGAAGCGAAGCGGGTAGAGACCCTGTTAGTTGCTCTTATGTAGGGGCTGGAAACAATCAGGTAACAGAGTAAACTGATAAATGAACATATGATAGTGACAAAGGGTGGTTGTAGTTTTAAAAATGGTGCCTGCCACAGGTAATATTTATTAACTTTGGGACTGGCTTAAGGTAATAAACAGGGAAGTGGGAGGGGGAGAACAAGGGTGTGAGTAGGCAGTTCTTTTGTACTGCTACTAATGAGCCAAAGCAAAGACAAGTTTGTGTTTAAGAAACCAAGAATTGACCAAGGGCTGCTCTGAAACTGTAAGTCATTTCTTAACCACTTCTCAGGTGGAAAAACAGGATAACCTTGTATCAGTAGGCTACTGTGGTCTCAGTATAAATTAACAAACACAGTAGTGATCAGTTATGGATACTATTTGCTAACAGAAGGGAATAAGAGACAAAGTGGAAGATGAGTGTGTGTGTGTGTGTGTGTGTGTGTGTGTGTGTGTGTGTGTGTGTGTGTGTGTTGGGGGGGGGGGCTGCTTACAAGCCATAGCACAGTGCTGTCCAGGGGAAAATGAATATTGGCTCAGACAGGTAGACACATACTCAAAGTTAACTTTAGCTGTTTGCAGACAGTTCAGACCCGGACTGCGCTTTTCTTATAAGAATGATAAAGGTGGTACCGCAGTTGAATACTTAAGAGTGGTGTTAGGTTCAAAGTTAACTTTAGCTGTTTGCAGACAGTTCAGACCCAGACTGCGCTTTTCTTATAAGAATGATAAAGGTGATAGACGACAGATAAAATAGTGATAGAAGAGGATAAAAATATAATAATGGCAGATTTGTAGTGCTAAGGGGATACTGGCAAGGGAGGAAGATTACACTGGCATGTATTAATATTTCACCTAAAACTGCTATAATGGAGCTTAAGAATAATTTTGGGAGAAATAATCAGTTTTCCGCAAGGAATCTTACTTATAGGTGGGGACTGGAATGTGATTTGCAACAGTGAAGATGTGTCTGGGGGGCCCAGAAGGGGAAGTGTAACAAAGGAGGGTAGGGTTTTGAAGAAATTTATGAAAATATTTGTCATGGAAGGTGTGAGTTCAGTAATAGGAGTTTGGAGTGAATTTACATAATATTTCCTAAGATATAAAAACTGTGCTAGGCTAGACATAATTTATATTTCACAGGCTTAAACATTGCCTGTGATATAAATAGGACCTGCTGGAGAGATGGGTATATATCTCAGAGACTACCGCTTCTATGGAACAGGCTCCCCATCCATGTGAAGCAGAGTTCCTCCCTAACCCAATTCAAGTGCAGTTTAGACAATTGAATGGGAAACCGGAGATTCAGCCCTGGTTTGGCACTTATGTCTGTAATGGACACAGATAACCCGTAAATGGTTCAGCTCCCAGGCCCATGCTTATACTTATCAAGGGTATCAGAACATGTCATAGATTTGGGATGCATGGCTAGGCTTAAAAAGGCCCTTGTGGTCAGTAACCTAGTAAACACCTATGAACATATGCTTTAATCATGTACCAATAATAACTAAAATAAAAATCCAGTGTAATGAAATAAAAATGAGACACTGGTGCTTTCCCACCTATCTGTTGAAAAGAGAGGGAATGGGTAGTGGAGATTATTAAGGAGCTGTTAGAGAAGGTAGAAATTTCTTCTGAAAATATAGCTAGGGAGTGGGATAAAATTAAGGTGTGGTATAAAAATAGGGTAGAAATAAAAGAAAGGGAGCTATGGTTAAGAAGTAACAAGGATTATTTTGAGGGACTGAAATGTTAAATTATTGCAGAATGGGGGGAATCTCACAGAACAATCAAATGTAGAATGCTAAGCAGAAAATAAGGGATTACCTCAATAATATGCAAGGGTTTAGAAAAATTGCTGTTAATGTTTTTGATAATAAAAGTAGAGCACAAAAACTTTTAGCACAACTACTCGGGCAACAGAAAGTAGAAAGGGCTGTTGCCAATCTTAGGGAGCCTATAACAAGGAAGGTAACAAGATCTTGTAGAGATATTAGAAATATTTCGGAAATTCTTTGAAAGTTTGTATACAGCAAAGAAGTATGGAATTCAGGAAAACATACAAATGGAAATGTTTATGGATGAATTAAATATGCCATGGTTAGAGGTAGGTGAAACTCAATTGCTAATGGTTAGGATAGGAGGAGAGGAGATAAAAATTGTGATGTATAACCAATTTAAGGAAAGTCCCCAGGAACAGACAGTATTCATGTGGAAGTTTAGAAGATAGGAGGGAAACGACTGTTAAAGATCTGGAAGGTTTTGTTTAACAGTATTTTCCAACATCTTGGAAAAAAGCAGTGGTAGCTGTAATACCTAAAGAGGGTAAAGATCCATTAGACCCAGCTTCATACAGGCCCATTTCAATACTAAACCATGATTGTAAGGTAAGTGTAATGCCAAAATTGATAGATATGGATCAGTCTGGTTTTGTGGAGGGGAGGCAAACATTTGACAACATTAACAGAACACTGATGATCCAGAGATAAGCAGAATTTAAGAAGATACTATTGTTGGTGGGTCTTGATGCAGAGAAAGCATTTGACAGAGTAAGCTGGGACTTTATGAGCAGGGCAATGAAAGCATTTGCATTTCCTGAAAAAAATTATAAGCTTGATTAAGAGGATATATGAGGGATCGGGGTGAAAATTAAAATGTGTGGTGTCCTCTGATAATTTCTGCTTGAGCAAAGGAACTAGGCAGGGGTGTCTTCTTTCCCCTTTGTTATGTGCATTCTGTTTAGAACCACTAACAAAGAAGGTAAGGGACTCAGAAATTCAAGGATATAATTGGTATGGTAGTCAAGAAAATATGTCTCTATTTGCAGATGATATTATTTTATACCTGACAAAACAAGAAAGAGACATTACAGTGTTGTGGAACATTTTGAGACAGTTTCAAATATTTTTGCAATACAGAATTGATGAAGCTAAAACAAAGGCAATACCAATAATTTATGTACCCACACACAAATTGGGTCGGCAGTATGTGTATTTATGGAGACATGATAAAATAAAATATTTAGGAGTAAGGATTAAAATGATTCTGGTGTGGCAACTAAAGATATGTGGGAAGATACTAAACAAAAGTTAATACAAAAAACTGAGAAAATGGAAGTTTTGTTATATGAGTATGGATGGTAAAATGCAAATATTCAAAATGTTTTTAGACTCTTTAGTCTTATACACAGATCAGGCATATTTTTATCAACAGGAGGAGAAATTGTGGATAGCAATTAATAAAGAGCTGAAGGAGTCTAGGCAAATAGAAAGAAATAGGGAGTCCTAAAAACAGACCAGCACTGGTAGAGTTTTTAACAGAATCTAGAACAGAAACTACCATTAAAAAAGGAATAATTAGTAGAGCATATAAATATTACATGGTAAGTGGAAGAATCAATCAGTGGAGGTTAGGATTGGGAGGAAAGATTGGATAAGCAATTTAGAAAGAAACAATGGGAGGATATATGTATGTCTGCCAAATGTGCAACAAAATGTAGTAGATTTGGGATTTTTGCTTGAAATGTTTACATAGATATTTTTATTCCCCAAGTAAACTCCAGAGAATTTTTCCTCAGGTAGACAACAAATATTAGAGGTGTGACAGGGAAGAAAGAGGTACTTGGGAACATATTTTCTGGGAGTGCAGTGGGTTGGTAAACTTTAAGGATTCCCTAGGCAGATTGATGTGATGAGGGAGATGATTTTTCTGAGCTATGATACAGAATCGGAATTGCCTAGACATGGCTTTGCTGTGTCTAATTATGGTGGCTGCCAAAAAAAGCAGTTACTAGAAAATGAAAATCAAAATCTAAACCAACTATACTAGAAGTAGGGAATATAGTAACAGAGATAAAACAACTGGAATTGAGATTTTTAGAAAAGGATTGGAGCAAACTACATAAGAAAAAAAATGGGAATTGCCTAAGTACAGGCTTCATTCCAGCAGAGTGAAGAATTGCCATCTTCTTGCACAAGAGTGGTGCCACTACTGACCCTGGAAACTATCGTCCCATTAGCTTGACAAGTCTGATGTATAAAGCTGTGGAGTGTATTATTATGGACCTCATAAACAATGACATAGGGAATCTCCAAGCACTTGACCCCATCCAGTTTAGATTCGTCAAGGGCAGATCTTGCCTGCTGAACCTGGTTGACTTTTTTGAGACTGTCACCAAGGCCCTGGATGAGGGAAAGTCAGTGCATACAGCTTACCTTGACTTGGCCAAATCCTTTGACACAATCCTCCACTCAGGTATCATCGAAAAGCTAACACAACTTGGCATAATTCCCTATCTCATCAGGTGGGTGGCCAGCTGGCTCACCGATAAAACCCACAAGGTCAGAATAGGTGCCTCCATCAATGACAGCAGACCTGTCACTACTGGTGTTCCCCAGAGATCTGTCCAGGGACCCCTACTGTTTGGCATCTACATCTCAGAGGTCCTGGCAAAGACAAAAGGCCTGTGGCTGATGAACTTTGCAGACAACTGTAAGTTGGGTGCTGTCACTGACTCCCCAAATGATGTTAACATTGTACAAGAGGGTCTCACAGCAACTAATGACTGGTGCTGAAGTCATGGCCTTAAGTTAAATGCAAAAAAAATGTATTATCCTACCATTTAGCAAAAACATGGCCCACACTAATTACCACATCACCGGCAACCTCCTAAGCGCACAACTTATTGTGGGTGACCTGGGGACACAGGTTGACAACACTCTCACATTCAACCGTCATGTAGCAGCAGTGGTCAGAAAAGCCTTTTACTTGGTTCATCTCATAAGTAAAGGGATTGCATCCAGAATAAAGGAGGTTATTATCTCTCTGTACTCCTGTCTCATTATACCAATAGAGTACAATGCCCCATTTGTTATGTACCTCTCCAAACACCTGCACCAGCTAGAAAGGCTGCAGAAAAGAGAATCCATGGCCTCCAACACCTGTCCTATGTGGACAGGCTCAAATCACTATCACTCTACTCTGTATCATACAGATTGCTTAGAGGTGATCTGTGTGTCGCCTACAGGCAGTCTCGGACCCTGCCCTATTAGAGATGCTCAATATCCATAAGTCTAACTCCTTGTGCATTACATGCCCAAAAGGCCTAAATCTAATATGTGACATTAACAAAACCTGCTGGAGAGCGAGGTCTGTCTCCCAGAGGCTACCCCATCTCTTAAATAGACTTCCCATACACGTCAAACAGAGTATGTCTCTGGCCCTCTTCAAGTGCAACCTTGATGAGTGGATGGGAAACCACAAATTTGTCTCAGGGGTTCCACTTGTGCCCCTCAATGACAAGGGTGACAGATGCTGACTGAGGTTTCTTTTTTGGGGATAAAGTCTTGGCTAGGCTTATAAGGGTCCCAAGGCCATTAGCCTAGTAACCTCCTATGAGCCTATGAATTGTGGGAACAGTACATACAGGGGAGGAATGGGGTTTAAAAGAAGGCAGGACTTAAATGAGCTATGTAATGTTTGACTGAAAATGATTGATTGGGTAGATTATAAGTGATGTATGTTTGCAATTGGGAGTGTGCCATTATGGTTATTTGATTTGTGGCGTAAAATGCTTGCAACTGGGATTATGTTAGTGTGGTTCATTTTTATTTATATAAATGTATTTTTGCTTATGTCATAAGTGGATGGTTTAATAAATATGTTTCTTGTTTAAAAAAAGGGGCAGGAATTGAATAATTTATGTAATGTTGCTTAGGTTATATGATATATAGCAATATGTGAAGTATAATGTTTATTAAATATTAATTTACTACACTTTGCCTTCTGTGCAGAGTCTGCGTGTCCTCACTGTGTTCCCTTGAGTTTCCTCTGGGTACTTAGGTTTCTTCCCACATTCCAAAGACATGCATCTGGAGCATTTCTCCCTGGGCCTTTGAACCCATGTATTTTATATATATACATATACATATATATATATATATATATATGTGTGTGTGTGTGTGTGTGTGTGTGTGTGTGTGTGTGATTTTATATATATATATATATATATATATATATATATATATATATATATATATATATATATAATACACACACACACGCACGCACGAACACACACACACCACACTATGCAGTAAACCTTGTTAAGTGGAACTCAAGCAACCAGAAATCTCAAGCAACTAGAAAAAAAAGTTGAAGAAATTAGGTACAGTTTTCATGTGTTGCACTTTCTGTTTCCCCCCGCAGAAACATACCTTACATTTTTAGAGTTTTAGAATTTTTAGAAAGAACATAGGAGTAAATTCCCTCTCTCCTCAACCTAAGAACAAGTCAAACAAAACAAATAGTATAGGGTACAGTATTAGTAAAGCCTATTTTTAATAGTTACTCTCAAGCAACCAGATGCTACAGTTATCCAGCATGAGAAAACAACACCTCTTCCTTATGTCTGGCATGACTTATCTAAAGAGAACTTTAAATGTGTTCTGGGAAGAAGGGATGAAAAAAGAAAACAATATTACTTTACCAAAGCAGGCCCCATCATCCACCATTTTGAGGGAAGCATATTAAAATTGTAAAATAAGCACTTGGAGTGATTTTGAGGAATTAAAATAGCTTAGAAAACAAAGACAGAATGAAAAAAAAAAACATTTTTTGAGTTCTAATGTGGAGTTTTTCTTTAATATTTAGATGGACACTTTAGTGTTTGTATAAAACATTCCATGATATAAACTGCATGTTATTTGTAGTAAAGTATTTTTGTGTAGTGTGTTGTTAAGGGTGTTTTAAATGTGGGAATAATCACTTTGGTGACTGTTGTATGTGTTAAAGATGTTAAACAGTCATTTCATTTTTAATAGTAAGAAATATAGGTTTTACAGTATAAGAAGTGAAGAAAGGCTGTTCAAAAGCAAGTCAAATGTTAATATGCTGTGATCTTGGGCTGCTGGGGAGGGAGTGAGGTGTAAAAGTGCACTGATTATATTTCGAGTTAAGACATTTTTCTCATTTTTACAAGCATGAATTTGTAGATTAATGCCTTTGGCTTAAGCTGTAAATAAGTGTTTCTGTAAGCAAGTAAGCTTGAAAATAAGCCAAAATGATGAATGCTATGAAAATGCCAGCCTTCATACATCTGCGAAGATATTAACTTGTTTTTTTCTTCCATTAGCTAATGTTTAGTGGAAGTCAAAAACTATGCTGCTAAAGTAGCTGTACATTCTGATCTGGATGAGATTTACAAAGATTCATTGCTGACTATGTTTACATGGAGATGAGATGTTTGCATTTGTAAGGAATTAATCTTGAGAGTTTGGAGCATTCTTTGTTGAGGGAAATGCAAATTTTAAAGGTACAATGGCAAGCAGTTTAGTGAAAAATAAAGTTTGAAATTACTGGAAGTGAAAAAGAGATAGCAGCCTGAATAATGTAATGCATTTAGTAGAATAGTCTCCAGTTTCATTATATTTAAAGACAGTCAGTTAATTTTTCTTAGTGGCTAAAAGTTAATGTTTTCTGAAAGCGTGAAGGTCAGGATAGCTGTAGAAAATGTTTTATTCCAAAACACAAGATGAGTGCTTTTGTTTTAAAACGTAATCAGATAACTCCATTTATTAAAGTCCCAGTTTTTATACTACTTTCAGAATGGTGGAATATGTCATGTGATGGCCAAGCCCCCTTCTAAAAGCCGAATTTAAAGAAACAGGAATTAATTTTTACAAATTAGAGTTTTTAAACACAATACATTTACAACAATCTTCCTTTTTACATTTTACATTTAAAAACACATTTTGTTTAAAAGCATCTAAAACATCAAATTATTTATCTAACTAATTCCTTTAACTTCAGTAAACATTTAGTTGATGTTTGTTCATTTAGATCTGGCAGATTTCCTGCATTAAAGCACAGCTGCCAGTACAGTTCTCTTTTTCCTACTAGGAGACACCAAGGCCCTCCTCTTATACTTGGGGTCACTTTCTCTAGAATGTTGAGATTAAAACCATGTCCAAGATACTCTTGAATATGTTTGGAAAGGCATTTCTATCTTTCTTCTTTTTAATGTTCTTTCAGTCTTGCCTATGTAGAATCCAGGGCAAGATTGACACACAGCCATATACACCACATCAGCATTATAACAGTTATAATTTCCTAACAGCTTAAATAGCTGTGAATTAATACTGAATTGTTCATCTTCAAGAATGTATTTACAATAAGTCCATTTCCCACACTTGCCCATGTTTGTTCTTTTTTGCTACTACTTATAGCCTTTGAGAAATCTTCCAATATATTTTTCATGTTTCTGCCTTTTCTATACACTAAAACTGGTTTCTCATTTAATTTCTGTGTTATTTCCTGTCTTCCTTAAGAACTGACCATTTTTTTTTCAAGGACCCATCTAATATACTGACTGTCTGCATTATACAGAATAATGAAGGCATTCTTGTAACATTTAGTGTTATTGTTAGCCATACTTCCATTACTTATACTTTTGTCCTGTATCTTTGTTATTCTAAATGTATCATCTGACTGGGAATGTAGTATAGGCGTGAAATAACCACATTCTCTTTTATTCTTTACTTCATACAGCAGATTTTCTACAAAGTCATTCAGATGTCCTGTAGTATTAAACATTCCTTTTAGGAGCATGCATTAATCCCAAAAAGGCACTATTGAGTGTAACCATTCTTGCCGCTCTTACAGATTGCCCCTTTACAACTGCCTTCTTCTGTATATGGGGGTGGGCACCAGTAAAGTGTTAGAAGGCGTTTGAATATGTTGCTTTCTAAAAATTTGAGATGTAAACATTCTATTTATAAGATCCTTACATAGCCCAATATCTAAATAGGCTGTATTGCCCACATTCACTTCATATGTGAAGTGCAAAAAATCTGTTGTAATATTTATATATTCTGTAAAGGGTGTTTATTCATTCTTTGCTATCATCCCACACAACAAAGATATTGTCCAGATATCGTAAATAAAGTTTGGAGAAACTCGTATAAATGCTATTAAAAAATATATTTTCCCATTCGATCATTACAATATTAGCAAATAGGGCCCCCAAAGTGGACCCCATTGTTACCCCTTTACATTGCAGGCAATATTTTCCTTAAAATATACAGATGTTATTTCTCAGTACAATATCCAGCAAGTTTTCATACAAATTAATTCTATCCTGTGGCATTCCTTTGTCCATTAAAAGTTCAGTAAACCATTCTAGGCCTAAGCGGTGGGGTATCACAGTATATAGATCCTTAACATCGATGTTCATAAATATATAACTCTCCTCATATTCTAGGCTATTAGTTAATTCCAAAAAAATGCCAAGAATCCTTGCAAACATGGGCTTCTTGGAAAACCAAATGTTTCAAATTTTCATCCAAGTATTTTGCGCATGGATGTGTAATGGAGCCTCAGGCGTCAACTTTAGGATGCATAGGTGGATTTTGTATACATTTATGTATTTTTGGAGTACCAAATAACATAGGGACTGTGGGGGTCACCACGTTCAAATAATTAAACTCATTAATAGTTATTTGTTCTATAAACGTCATTCAAATTGCCTCTTATTCTTCTATATGCAGTGTTTACTTCATTTGAAGAAACATTACTATATGCATCTTCAGATAACATCATGTGCATTCTATTTATATAATCATTCTTACCCATAACCACAATCCCTCCCCCCTTATCTGGTTTCATAACATGCAAATCACTGCTTCTCATATGTGTTACTAAACCATGTTCAGCAACTGACATATTGTTTGATGTTCCTCTATTATTATTACACTCCAATCTTAGGGAATTGCGTATGTCAAGCTCACACAGTTTCTCAAATATTTGAAATGTGGGATGAATCAGGGGGGTTATATGAGCTTGAAATTCTAAGCCCTCTCATGGCTGTAGACATTTCATTAAAAATAATGTTAAAAGTTCTGCTTCCTCACATACTCCTTTAGCTCCATCAACACATATGCTATATCTGCTTTTTTTTTGGTGGTACAAATGTTAGACCTTTAGCAAAAAGATCATTGCATTTTGTATCTGTAGGAAAGTGTGAAAAATTATATACTTTAAAATCTTTTTTAGCATTAACAACAATTTGGCAAATGTCCCCTTGATTTATTTCCAATTCCTGATTTTCTGTCCATGATTCTGCCACTGTTGGCGGTTCCTTTGTGGAGGTTGTGTCGAGTTCTAGCCATGCCACTGGCTGTTCTGGTTCCTTTCCTTTATTCTTTCAGAGCACCTGAGAGGGGAGTACTGTAAAGGGTCAGCAGTGTATTGGTTATTATCCCCTTCTCTTGTTTGATGCTGTTCCTGATCAGAAACTGCTAACAGTATACAGCCATTCTCCATACTAGTAAAGGAAACCAGAACAAATACAGACCAGCAAGGAGACTCACAGGAGGCAAAACCTTGAAACAAATCACACAACGAATTGACCTAGGTTTCGTCTTTATTAGACTTCTTCAGAATACAAATGATAAAAACCACGCTCTATTTATATAAAACACATGATGATGACATCATCGATCAATTAATGCAGAAGACCAGCTTTCAAAATAAAAGCAACAGTGACAACATAAATAAAAATTTGCAGAATCCTATAGTGGATACAGCCTAATAAGCTCCTGCAAATAAACAATAATCGTAAAACCAATGAATTGTGTGTGCATGTGCATGTATGTATGTATATTAATAAAGAAAAAAGAGAGACAAGGAATACATAAAAATGAAACCTAACCCAATATGTTCCTTAATCTCAACACAGGCTTGATGCTAATGCAGTCATTGATGCCTGGGAACACTAAAGCATTCAATTTCAACTGCCATTTCATCTCACAAATGTCTAAATACACTTCAAGTTTATTACCCTGATTACCAACCAGTATTTGCTGTATAACACTATATTTGAAAAAATGACTAGCATTAGAATCGATATGCCTATATAAGGCATTTGTCTTTTTCTTCAATCTAATGTCTGATTGATGTTCCATGATGCGGTCCCTGAAAGTCCTACAAGTCTTTCCGATGTAAAAAGCCGGGCACTGCTGACATAAGGCCACATAAACCACACACCTACTATAACAATCAAAATGTGCACTGGACCTAATGGTATTCCCAGCCACTTTATATTCAGAACCAGTAGGATTAATCAAATGACAAATGCCACATCTACCACATTTAAACGTGCCCCTACTCCTGTTGGTAGCAGGTTGGGGCACGTGATCCCTTTCCAATAATTGCTTTAGTGAACGACCTTTCCTAAAAACACATCTAGGTGGTACCCCCAATTTATCACTAACTAGTTTATCTAGATTCAAAAACTTCCAGTTGCTTGTAACTATCTCAGAAATATAAGGTGCATCAAAAGAATAGGTGGTAATGAAAAAAAGCCGTTCACATTCATTACCCCGTGTATGCCTACCACCACTCTCAAAATCAGTTGTAATAGTGCCTACACTGTCTCCGTCGTTGACATTGACAACCACAGGTTCAGGCCCAGAATCGGATTTACCATGTAATAGTGCCCAATAAAAACCCGTTAACCTCTTTGATATAACCTCTTCAGCAATACACATACATAAAGCTGACGGATACCCTCGCCTAATGAACATCAATTTAATAAATTCAATTTCCTTGAAAAAGTCAGAATCCAAACTAGACATTCTTGCGGCCCTGACCATCTGTCCTTTAACAATTGCTTTCTTTTGATGGTCAGGGTGCCAACTAGAATAACTTAAATAAGAGTTTGAAAACGTAGCCTTCCTATGAATAGTGGAGATTAAACCAAAATCAACAGGGTTGATGGTCAAATGGACATCCACATAATCAATTTCAACTTTACTCATATTATGGGTAAAATTTAAGAATTCCACCGAATTGTTAACATACTCAATAAAGGCCTCAACCTCATCAAATCCACCTTCCCAAATTATGAACAAGTCGTCCAGGAAGCGAGTATAAAAACTAACATGGGGAATAAATCGGCTGGTGAATAAGAATTCTTGCTCCCAGTATGCCATAACATAATTGGCGTATACTGGGACACAAGCCGCCCCCATAGCAACACCAGTTGTTTGCTTGTAATAACAACCTTCAAATTGAATAAAATTGTTGTTGAGGACGATTTCCATCAAGCCAATCAACAAGTTAATTCTGTCCTGATCATACAACCCTGTTTTGAACAATTGACATTCCAACCATTCAAGCCCTATTGTGGTAGGAATAACCGAAAACAAATTAACAACGTCGACTGTGATCATTACAGTGTCTTTGCTAGTCCTAACACCTTTTAATTTTTCCAGAAATGACCAAGAATCTTTAAAAATGTAGTCAAATTTCTTTAAACCTTTTTGTAGTTCATAATCCAAAAATTTGCTTATAAAGCAAGTTTTGCTACGCTTTCCATCGACAATTGGTCTAAAGGCTAAGTTGTTTAAACCTTTATGTATTTTCGGTATTCCAAAAATAGGCATATTGATTCTAATGCTAGTCATTTTTTCAAATATAGTGTTATACAGCAAATACTGGTTGGTAATCAGGGTAATAAACTTGAAGTGTATTTAGACATTTGTGAGATGAAATGGCAGTTGAAATTGAATGCTTTTGTGTTCCCAGGCATCAATGACTGCATTAGCATCAAGCCTGTGTTGAGATTATGGAACATATTGGGTTAGGTTTCATTTTTATGTATTCCTTGTCTCTCTTTTTTCTTTATTAATATACATACATACATGCACATGCACACACAATTCATTGGTTTTACGATTATTGTTTATTTGCAGGAGCTTATTAGGCTGTATCCACTTTAGGATTCTGCAAATTTTTATTTATGTTGTCACTGTTGCTTTTATTTTGAAAGCTGGTCTTCTGCATTAATTGATCGATGATGTCATCATCATGTGTTTTATATAAATAGAGTGTGGTTTTTATCATTTGTATTCTGAAGAAGTCTAATAAAGACGAAACCTAGGTCAATTCGTTGTGTGATTTGTTTCAAGGTGTTTGCCTCCTGTGAGTCTCCTTGCTGGTCTGTATTTGTTCTGATTTCCTTCACTAGTATGGAGAGTGGTGGTGTTGGACCAGACCTTTTGGGACTTTTGGAGGCTATCAACCAGAAATTAGCAGAGCATTCGAAGCAAATTCAGTGTTTGGTAGAAGGCCAGCAAAAAGAAAACAGGGATAATAAGGCTGGACAAGGTCCACCTGGGAAGCGTGATTTTGCTTCTAATGTTTTTACAGGACGTGGTTCTCCTGAGGTGAATACTGGAGTGAGGGCTGCGAATCCATCTACTTCTGGTAACCTTGGTGTCAATATTTCATCTGCTTTTGATGCTGATAAGTGGAAGGTTAATGATTTCAATTTCCAACGTAGTGGGGGGTGTTGTGAATGCAGAAAGAAATACCTTTAAGCCATTGGTACAGCGCCTAAAAGACTTTGAAAGAAAGTTATTTTTGATGAAAAAACTGCAAATTGAAAATGGGTACTTGCAAAAGAACATTGACTGTGGTATAGTACCCAAGGGCTTACGGGCCTGGAAGTATCCCAATGGTATTGAGGCTAAAAGGGACATGCTTGAGGAAGTACATAAGCTTTATGATAAAATAGGGCTTGAGCTTCTTAATATCATTATCAAATATAATGACCAGCAAATTGCATCCTTACTGAGTGAGTTGGAAGTGGAAAATGAGGCAATCACTACTGACTTAAATTTTGAACATTATTTAACAAATTACAACAACTTGCTGTTTGATGTGAATGCTCAATGTGCACCTATACATGCTAGGAAGGCAAAAAAGATTGAAAGAGATACTCTTGAGTATAGGCGTAATCAAGCTTATCCCATGTCTGAGGGTAATTGCTACGGCAGAGTCCCTTTAAGTAAGAGCGCTTTCAACAGTGAACCGGAAATGACATCAGTGGATGAGGTATCTAATGTGGAGCTTGGAAGAGAGGATTTCCCTTTAGACGTGGAGCCAAGAAGGTCGGAGAGGTTAAGGGGTCGGAATCAGCGACCAGAACCCAATCAACTCAACGACTTTGTCAGACAAGGCGCGAAGCCAAAGACAAGAAGCTTCAGCGATGTGAACAGCGTGGGCAATCGGGGTCGGTGGAGGAGGTGAGGCCTGTTAATGGCTTCAAGATTCCAGGTGAGCGTCATCAATTAAGGCTTTCTTTGGCTCCTTCAAACTCCCCTTTTTGTATGCTTCACCAGGAACGTTATGACATTGTTCCCAATCACTGCGCTGCGTCTTCTCCCTTGAAGGGGCGGCCATTGACTAATTTGGTTCAAGTAAGTAACTTCAGTAGTCCTTCTAGAGACAGTGCGCATTGTGTTCTTAATGTTAGTAGGTGTTACATTCACAATTTGAACGCAGAGGCTTGTACAGCGTCTGGTTGTTTGCCATTAGACATTAACGATAATTTTGGCCTTTTTACGGGTTTCAATACAAAGGGCGCGCATGTGGAAAGTGATGAACTGTGCTTACAAGGTAGTGACGATTGACCCGTTTTGTACAAAGTCAGCAATCTTTTTCAAACAAATTGCGAATGTGATGTCAACGCGCCCTTTGTTTCTTTTTCTTCTGAAAGAACATTTAATAATTCAACCTTTAGAAATAATGTGACCTTTTTATTTGAGCGAAATGATGCAGATGTTAAAGTGCGTAATATTGATAACACACTATTGTTTTCTCACAGTGGCTTGTGTGAGCCTATTTTTAGTGACACTTTTGACATGGAACTAAATAACTTTACAGCAACGTGCAGTAACATGTATGTATTGGAACCAAGCAAATTCACATCAACATGTGGTAATATTTTTGAGGGGTTTTCTTTTACTTCTAGTGCCTTAACGTCAGATTTGTTTTCTAATTCTGAGTGGGCTTTAGGGGATGCATTTAATACAGATAATACGCAATTAGATATGCGTTTGCACCCTGATGTTTCATCTGTAGTGAGTGAGGAGAGTGTACGTTTGGTTGAAACTGAGTCATCAGTAGAGTCACAAACTTTGTCAACTGCTAGCAGGATGGTTACATGTGATTTCAGTTTTAAACAGCCACTTGAGATTGATGTTGTTTTACCCTCTCAAGCTAGTTTTGAAGGGTTTGCGGCTGATAATGTTGTCAATGGGGCTGCTGAACTGGGTTCCTTATTAGATCTTAGTTTGCATCCTTTTCCTCTTTACTCCAGTCAGCTGCTAACACGGTTAGATTTGAATGATGGGCCACAGATGGGTGATGTGAACGATTCTATTGTGCAGTCTTCTAGTTATATACTTCAAAGTTTTATAGATGACTGTGATATTGAGGCATTAATTAAAATAGCTGATGATGAATCTCAAGTGGTTTGTAATTATGGGCTCAGTAATCCTTCGATAGTAGTTAACACCTACGATGATTTTAAAATCTATAATTACTCTAGCAGAGTTATCAACGAGCGGCATGTTGAATTACTAGCCAAGGGGTTAACTTTTGTCCCATTAGCTAGGGGCACTTTCAGTGATTCTTTGGTCGATTTAAAAATGTTAGTGAGGAAAATGAATTTGAAATTGTTATTTGACGGTACCAACTGTAGCAATACAAATTCTACGTTAAGGAAACCAAGCAAGTACATCCCCCCTAGTAATGGTGTGATTAATGCATATGACAAGATTTGTGAGTTTGAAATCAGGGAACATTTTTCCCGGTCTAGATATGCATATAATAAGCAAATTTACGATAAAATGGATAATTTAACTTGTGATGAGCGCATTCTACTCAAAGAATTAGTAAATGATGGAACCATTAAATTTATGAAACCGGATAAGGGTAATGGCTTAGTAATTATTGATCGGATTGATTATGTAAATAATATGATGGCCTTGTTAGCTACAGACACTTATGAAGAAGTAAGCCTTAACCAGCTTAATATAGCCTATAGTAAAGTTAATCTGTTTATTGAAGACTTACTATGGCAGGGGCACATAAATGAAGTGGAGTATAGTTATTTGTGTAATGATTATCCCTCAGTTAGTGGGATTTTTGGAATACCGAAAATACATAAAGGTTTAAACAACTTAGCCTTTAGACCAATTGTCGATGGAAAGCGTAGCAAAACTTGCTTTACAAACAAATTTTTGGATTATGAACTACAAAAAGGTTTAAAGAAATTTGACTACATTTCTAAAGATTCTTGGTCATTTCTGGAAAAATTAAAAGGTGTTAGGACTAGCAAAGACACCGTAATGATCACAGTCGATGTTGTTAATTTGTTTTCGGTTATTCCTACCACAATAGGGCTTGAATGGTTGGAATGTCAATTGTTCAAAACAGGGTTGTATGATCAGGACAGAATTAACTTGTTGATTGGCTTGATGGAAATCGTCCTCAACAACAATTTTATTCAATTTAAAGGTTGTTATTACAAGCAAACAACTGGTGTTGCTATGGGGGCGGCTTGTGCCCCAGTATACACCAATTATGTTATGGCATACTGGGAGCAAGAATTCTTATTCACCAGCCGATTTATGCCCCATGTTAGTTTTTATACTCGCTTCCTGGACGACTTGTTCATAATTTGGGAAGGTGGATTTGATGACGTTGAGGCCTTTATTGAGTATGTTAACAATTCGGTGGAATTCTTACATTTTACCCACAATATGAGTAAAGTTGCAATTGATTATTTGGATGTCCATTTGACCATCAACCCTGTTGATTTTGGTTTAATCTCCACTATTCATAGGAAGGCTACGTTTTCAAACTCTTATTTAAGTTATTCTAGTTGGCACACTGACCATCAAAAGAAAGCAATTGTTAAAGGACAGATGGTCAGGGCCGCAAGAATGACTAGTTTGGATTCTGACTTTTTCAAGGAAATTGAATTTATTAAATTGATGTTCATTAGGGGTATCCGGCAGCTTTATGTATGTGTATTGCTGAAGAGGTTATATCAAAGAGGTTAACGAGTTTTTATTGGGCACTATTACATGGTAAATCCGATTCTGGGCCTGAACCTGTGGTTGTCAATGTCAACGACGGAGACAGTGTAGGCACTATTACAACTGATTTTGAGAGTGGTGGTAGGCATACACGGGGTAATGAATGTGAACGGCTTTTTTTCATTACCACCTATTCTTTTGATGCACCTTATATTTCTGAGATAGTTACAAGCAACTGGAAGTTTTTGAATCTAGATAAACTAGTTAGTGATAAATTGGGGGTACCACCTAGATGTGTTTTTAGGAAAGGTCGTTCACTAAAGCAATTATTGGAAAGGGATCACGTGCCCTAACTTGCTACCAACAGGAGTAGGGGCACGTTTAAATGTGGTAGATGTGGCATTTGTCATTTGATTAATCCTACTGGTTCTGAATATAAAGTGGCTGGGAATACCATTAGGTCCAGTGCCCATTTTGATTGTTATAGTAGGTGTGTGGTTTATGTGCTCTTATGTCAGCAGTGCCCGGCTTTTTACATCGGAAGGACTTGTAGGGCTTTCAGGGACCGCATCATGGAACATCAATCAGACATTAGATTGAAGAAAAAGACAAATGCCTTATATAGGCATATTGATTCTAATGCTAGTCATTTTTTCAAATATAGTGTTATACAGCAAATACTGGTTGGTAATCAGGGTAATAAACTTGAAGTGTATTTAGACATTTGTGAGATGAAATGGCAGTTGAAATTGAATGCTTTAGTGTTCCCAGGCATCAATGACTGCATTAGCATCAAGCCTGTGTTGAGATTAAGGAACATATTGGGTTAGGTTTCATTTTTATGTATTCCTTGTCTCTCTTTTTTCTTTATTAATATACATATATACATGCACATGCACACACAATTCATTGGTTTTACGATTACTGTTTATTTGCAGGAGCTTATTAGGCAGTATACAGCCATGGCAGGGCTGAGAATTTCAAGCACATATAACCCCCTGATTCATCCCACACTTCAAATATTTGAGATACTGTGTGAGCTTGACATACAGTATACATATAGTGATTTGCATGTTATGAAGCCGGATAAAGGGGAGGGATTGTGTTTATTGGTAAGAATGATTATATAAATAGAATGAACATGAAGTTATCTGAAGATGCATATAGTAATGTTTCTTGAAATGAAGTAAAGACGGTATATAGAAGAATAAGAGGTGAGTTGAATGACATGTTTGTAAAACAACAAATAAATATTGATGAGTTTAATTATTTGAATGTGGTGACCCCCACAGTCCCCATTTTATTTGGTATCCCAAAAATTCATAAATGCGTACAAAATCCCCCATGAGTCCAATAGTTGACACCTGAAGCTCCATTACACATCCATGCACAAAATTCTTGTTTGAAAAATTGAAACATTTGGTTTTCCAAAAGGCCCATGTTTGCAAGGATTCTTGTCATTTTTTTTGGAATTAATAGCCTAAAATACAAGGAGTTTTATATATTTATGACCGTTGATGTTAAGGACCTATATACTATTATACTTCACTGCTTAGGCTTAGAATGGTTTACTGAATTTTAATGGACAAAGGAATACGACAGGATAGAATTAATTTGCTGGATGTTGTACTGAGAAATAATTTCTTTATATTTGAAGGAAAATATTACATGCAGTGGTGTGAAGGGATAGCAATGTGGTCTGCTTGTGGGGCCCTATTTGCTAATATTGTAATGATCAAATAGGAAAAGAACCTTTTATTTAATAGCAGTTGTATGAGTTTCTGCAAACTTTATTTATGATATCTGGATAATATCTTTGTTGTATGGGATGATAGTAAGGAAAGAATAACACCCTTCACAGAATATATAAATACTACAACAGATTTTTTTGCACTTTACATATGAAGCAAATAAGAGGAATATAGCCTATTTAGATATCTGGCTATGTAAAGATCTTATAAATAGAAGGTTTATATCTCAAATTTTTAGAAAAGCAACATATTCGAATGCCTTCTTACACTTTATTGGTGCCCACCCCCATATGCAGAAGAAGGCAGTTGTAAAAACGGCAATTTGTAAGAACAGCACGAATGGTTACACTCGATAGTCTTTTGATGCATGCTCCTAAAAGGAATGTTTAATACTAGAGTATATCCAAATAACTTTGTAGAAAATCTGATGTTTGAAGTAATGAATAAAAGAGAATGTGGTTATTTCACTCCTATACTACATTCCCAGTCAAATGATATAGTTAGAATAATAAGGATGCAGGACACAAGTATAACTAATGTAAATGTGGCCAACAATAACAATAAATGTTACAAGAATGTATTCATTACTATGTATAATGCAGATAGTCAGTTTGTTAGATGGGTCCTTGAAAAAAATAGTGGTCAGTTCTTAAGGAAGACAGGCAAATTACACAGAGATTAAGTTAGAAACCAGTTGTGGTGTATAGAAAAGGTAGAAACATGAAAAATATATTGGAAAATTTCTCAAAGACTAAAAGCAATGGTAAAAAAGAACAAACATGGGCAAGTGTGGGAGATGGACTTATTGTAAATACATTCTTGATGATGAACCGTTCAGTATTAATTCACAGTTATTTAAGCTGTCAGGAAATTATAAATGTGATACTGCTAGGGTGGCATATGTGGATGTGTGTCAGTCTTGACCTGGATTCTACCTAGGCAAGACTGAAAGAAAGTTAAAGGATAGGGTGTACAGACATCTATATGACATTAAGAACATCATATTAAGAGATGCAAATGTAGACAAAAAGAAAATCATATTAAGAGATACAGAATGCAAGTATCAGTGCTGCAGGAGACACGTGCAAAGAAATGAGCATGTTAATTTGACAAACAAAGGATTTCAGGCTGGATATTCAGCAGAATATCAGGGACAAAGGAAAAGGGGAGTAATTAAAATAATTGTTTCAGAGGCTCCAGTAGTGACAGAAGAGGCTGAAAATACAGCAATGGTAGATTTGTGATACTAAAGTGCTATTGGAGAGGCATGTGTTTTTATTCCACCAAAATCTGCTATTGTGGAGCATAAGAACATTTTGGAGAAATAATCAGCTTTCAGCGAGGAATATCACTTATAGATAGAGACTGGTACTTGATTTGCAATAGTGAGGATGTCTCAGGGGGATTAGAAAGGAAAATATAACAAACGAGAGCAGATTCTTGAAGATATTTATGAAAATATTTGGTATGGAAGATGTGAATTCAGTAGTAGGAACAGGAATTTACATATTATTCCTCAGGGTACAATAACCGGGCAAGACTAGATAGAAATTATAATTAATAAGAACATGTGCCTTTGAAAGCTTTGACACACATCCAATAATTATTTCAAGTCATGCAACGATTAAAACCAAGATAAAAATGTAGGGTAATAAAGTAAAAACGAGACACTGGCACTTCCTCACCTATCTGTTAAAAAAAGAGGAATTTCAGGAATGGATAGTAGGAATTACCAGAGCTCTACTAGAGAAGGTAGGAATATCTTCAGGAGTTAAAGCTAGTGAGTGGGATGAAATGAAAATGGAGTTTAAAAATAGGGTAGAAATAAAGGAGAGAGAAATGGTTAAGAAGTATGAGGAATTAGAGGAGCTGAAAATCTTAAAGTATTTCTGAATAAAGGGAATCTCACTGAGCAAGAAGATGCAGAAATGCAGAGTGCCAAAGAGAAAATAAGGGAGTATCTAGATAACATGCTTGAGTTTAGAAAGATTGTTATTAAGCATTATTTTTTTATATTAACTAAGGAGCGCAAAAGCTTTTAGTACAACTTAGGCAACAGAAAGTAGAAAGGGCTGTTGCCAAAGTTGGGGACCTTATAACAAGAAAAATAACCACAGATCCTGTAGAAGTATTAAGAGATATTTCCGAAATTTTATGAAAATTTGTATAAAGCAGAGAACTGTGTACAAATAAAGACCACAAATGGCTTAACAACTAACAGTTTACATAGGAAGAGACAAGATAAAAACTGTGAAGTATAGTCAATCTTAAGAAAAGTGTCTAGGGGCAGGTGGTATTCCTGTGGAAGTTTAGAAGTTAGGAGGGAAGAAAGTGATAAAAATGTGGAAGATTTTTTTATTTAACCGTATTTTAAATGGAGGTGAAACACCAACATCTTGGAAGAACACTCTGGTGGCTGTTATTACCTATAGACGGTAAAGACTCAACAGACCCATTTCAATTTTAAACCATGATTAGAAGTGTTTATGTCTGTACTAGCTAAAAAAGTGACAACAGTGTTGCCAAAATTAATAGATATGGATCAGTGTGGTTTTGTGGAGGGAAGGAAACATTTGAAAATGTTAATAGAACAATAATCCCAAGGGAAGCAGAATATAATTAAATACTACTGTTTTTAGTGGGGTCTTTTTGCAGGTAAAGCATTGAATAAAGTATGCTGGGATTTTATGAGTAGGGCAATGGAAGCATTTACTTTTCCTGATAGAATAAGGTAAATTAGAAGGATATATGAAGGATTGGAGGCAAGAATTAAAATGGGTGGGTTCCTCTCTGAAAAGCTGTATTTGAATAGAGGAACCAGGCAGGGGTATCCTCTTTCCCCTTTGTTATTTGCCTTATATTTAGAGCTATTGGCAAAGAAAATAAGGGACTCAGAATGCAATGATATAATTGGTATGATAATCAAGAAAAGTCAGCTTTATTTGTAGATTATATTGATTTGTATCTAATAAATCCAGAAAAGGAAATCTCAGTGTTAAAGAACATTTTGAGACAGTTTCAGGTCTTGCGTCTTTTTGGGATATAAAATTAATGAAGATAAAACTAAGGCTACAGCCATAAATTACATACCCATACATGAATTGTTTCAGCAATACCTTTATGTATGGAGACATAAGATGAAGTATTTAGGAATATGGATTATGGCAGCTAAGGCAATGTGGGAAGAGACTAAACAAAAGATAATACAAAAACTGAGAAATCGGAAACTCTTGTTTATGGATGTGGATAGTAAGTCACAAGCATTGAAAATGCTTTTACTCCCTTTAGTTTTATATACAGGCAGGCTTATTTTTATCATCCAGAGGAAAAGTTGTGAACAGTATTTATTTAATAAAGAGTTGATGGGATTTATCTAAGAGGGGAAGAGGGCAAGAGTTATGTTGGATGAGTTGATCATTCCAATAAAACAAGATGGTTTAGGATTACCTGATTTTAAGGGATATGTTAGAGCCACACAGTTAAGGCTCATATACATAACACAAGCTGAAGGTTATATTTCAGAATGGAAAGGGATGTTGATGAAGCAGGGGGGGAGTTCTGAAAATAAAGGGAGAGTGGGATTTTGGATGCAGATCCTTAAGGGCAAAAACAACAACCATACAGAATATTATATTCATAAATTAGAAGAAAGTATTCTAAGAATTCAGCCAACACAAGAATGGAGAAAGGAGAGTTTGCCACCAGGGATGACTGCAAGCAGGGTTACAGAAAATAGGCAAGAAGGGACTGGAATTTACTGGAGAAAATGGGCAAAAGAACCAAGGTGTTAGGAGCAAATAATTAGCAAAGGAAAGACAGTAGAGTGGGATGACGCCAAAAAGATATCTGCACTGCAGGCTAGAGACTGCCTTCCCTACCAAGGACTGATATCAGAGTATAGGCAAAGAGAAAGGAGTCTTAAGTGAAAGACCTGTTCTGGTGTGGGTTTTAGTTGTATTTAAAACCAAAAGCTGCTAATAAAAAGTGATAATTAGTAGGGCATATAAAATATTTCTTGATAACTGTAAGAATCAATCAGAGGAGGTTAGAAAGATTAGGAAGATAGAGTGGAAAAGCAATTACAAGAAAACAATGGGAGGACATGTATATGGCTCCCAAGTATGCAACAGATTACAGAAGGTTTAGGGTCTTTGCTTGGAGGTGTTTGCATAGGTATTTTCATACCCAAAGCAGACTTCATAGAATTATTTGTTAGATAGATAGCAAATGTTGGAGGTATAATGGGGAAGAAAGAGATAACTGGGAACATAAGTTTTGGAAATGCAATGGGTGGGCAGTTTTTAATACTGGGTGAGTTTTGCAAATAACTGTGACTTCGGAAATTATTCTTTTGAGCTGGGACACAGACACTAAATTGCCTAGGGATGGTAAAGCCTAATCAAGTTTAATTCTTTTAGCTGCCAAAAAAAAGCAATTGCTAGATATTGGAAATCATAGTCTAAACCAACTTTAATGTATTAAGTATTATAAAAAAGATGAAGTGCAAGAGGGATTTTGAGAAAACATAAGGAACAAATTACATATAAATTGAATGGAACTTGTGGGAACTATACTTGTATTATAATGCTCAAAAGGAGGAGGAGTGAGGTTTAATGGAAGACAGGAATTCAGCAATTTATGTAATGAAATGGTAGTTTCAATGAAAGAAAAGATATGTGAAGTATTTAAATTAATATGTTTTTTTTTTCTGTTAATGTTATGCTTGCCATTGTCTTAAGTGATAATTTAGTAAAGGTGTTTCATTTCCATTGTCATTTGCTCAAATTAAATTTCTGCTCTAGGCAAGGGCTTCAGAAGTCTTGGTCAGACATTGTCTTGTGACATACTGGGCAAGTCACACAAAAGTTTTTTTATTTCATTCATAATATTTTTCCAATAAATCTGGATAAAATTCTGGCTTTTGTTTTATCCATCCACAGATGACCACCCAAAATGCAACTACCTGCCAGCTTAATTATTTGAGTTCTACATGACTTTATCACCAATAACTGGCTCATTGTCCATTCTCTTTCATAAGTTACCTTGTAGAGCAAATCTCTTTGTATTCCAAAGTATGGATATAAAGTGGACCACTGTTCATTTGTTTTCCCTTCTGTATTGTTTATCTCTCTCATCTCTTAGTAAGTATGTTCTCTTCTGACTGGATCTTCTTAAAATGTACATGACTCCGCTGTAGGTCAGCCTGGTCATTATTACTTTCAATAGTAGCTTGAAGTAAGGTGGAAGTCTACCTTAGTCTCCTACAAAGGCATTATCTAATCCCATCATTAAAAAGGTAATTCTCAAAAGTAATTTTTTTCTGCAAGGATACTGGCAATTTCCCCTGGATTTAACCCAATAGTTCTCTTCCTTGCTCTCTTTATAGAGTCTTTCTTCTGATGTTCTTCGTGTTTCACTTTTGCAGTCATCACTTTTGGGTTATCTGCTTGCAGTAGCCCTCAGTCGGCCTGATTAACAAAGTCTTAGGTCCTGGGTCGGTTGCTGTTCCTTCTTCCATGACGTCAGGCCGTCAAGGGTATAAAACATGCAGCCGATGCCATTACATCAGTCTTACTTGCTGTGCAGTGCCTGAAGCAGAAGCAGTTCGCAAGTGCCGGCTGGCCGACTCCTGAAATTTTCATTTTCGAGTTTCAGAACCGAAGTCTTCAACTAAAGCTAAGTACCCTATTGGGGAAACTTTTTCTTGCTCCTTGCCGATGTCAGTAAAAGTTAATAATTGCATTACTTGTGGAAAGCAAATACCTCATAAAGATTTTCATTCGTACTGTATTCCTTGCCTGGGCCCTGACCACAACGTACCGTGCTGTCGGTTTTGTGCTTTATTTAATCAGCGCACTATCCGTCGTTAGTATATTTTCACCTCAAAATAGTTTGGCTCTCGGTTTAATTATCCAGAAATGTTGTTGGTTAGCCATCCGACTACTGGGATTCCGAAAAAACACAAGGATAAAGACAAAGACAGGCTGCCGAGGTCCAAAACTGCCAACAATGCTTCTCCTAAGCTAGTCGCAAGTTCACCGGTACTCTGTGAGGCACTTTCGCAGTCCCAGATACCCACTACCTCTGATTCACAAGGCCTCTACTGAGACCCATTCAGAGTCCGGTATGCTGCGAGATGCATCAACTATGGAACTTGCGGATTTCTCTACCTTGGATGGTTCCAGAGCCACTGTGCAGGCACCGGCTTCTGAGGGTGTATTCAGGCCTACAGACTTGCATATTAAACCCATGCCTCCTTCTTCTTTTAGGTCTAAATCTCGAACCATGCCTAAAAAACCGACGCCCAGGCCGCATGCTCAGGCCTCTATGCCTAAAAAACAAATGATAAGAATGGCTGAAGATCTTATAACTCTAATCAGGGGAAGCCAGCCTCCCCCTTCTAAGAGACCTAGGACTGAAGTTATTTATGAATTTTCTGACCAGGATTCTGATTTTTCTGATTCTTCTGACGATCTGGATTTGCCCTTATCTACTTATGAGGATTCTGATGCAGAAGACTCTATTCCCTCTGCTTCCCCTCCAGAGGATTTTTCTTTTGGTGAAACCTTACATACTCTAAGGGAGCATTTCCACTGGGAAAGCTAGGATTTTTCTGATTCAAAAAAGAGGCTTAGGGATTTCTTACTCCTGCCTCAGCATAGGCCTTTAGCTATTCCTCCAGTACTGGACATTGTTGATGATGTTTTTTTCAGAATTTAGTTTGGCCCCTGATTCCTTGTCTCCTGCTCCCAGAAAACCTGATAGGTATTACAGGGTTCCTGATTCACACAAGCTCCTTTTAAAAAATCCTATTGCGGATCCAGAGACTATTTCAGAGGGACCCAAGGGCATTAAGGCTTCTACTGCTAAAAATCCTACCCCTTCTGATACAGACTCCAGGGCGCTGGATAGATGAGGTAAGAAGGTTTACACTTCTGCAACCTTGGCCATTAGGGCTTTAAACTGACAGTTTCATATGTTAAAGTATCAACAACATGTTATTGGATTGCTTAAACAGAAAATGATGTTGATTCCTGACTGTGTGGAAAATAAAGAATTACAGGATTTAATGCATTCTGCTGAGCAGGTTGGAAAACATACTTTGCAATGTGGATTTGATTCTTTAGAGGTCTCTTGCAGGGCTGCTGTTACTGGTTCTGTGCTCAGAAGGCATGTTTGGCTTAAGGAGCAACCTTTACCTGATCATGTTAAAGCTAAATTGTTGGATGCTCCCTTAAATCAGGACTGCCTGTTTGGCAACAAGGCTGAGGAAGTTCTTAAAAAGATGGAAGATAAAGCTAAATCTATGCAAACTGTTAAAGATTTCTTACAAGTTCAGCCTCCTAGATTTAGTAGGCACTGGCCCTCTAAGAATTGGTCCTTTCCAGCCTCTTCAAGGTCTTCTCAAGCCAAACCCAGACATAGCAGAAACCCCAGGTTTCAGTCCCAGGGGACACACAAGACTTAGCAGTGGGAGGGTTTCCGCACCCAAATCAGGGAGTAGTAAGACCCCCCCTATGGAAAACTGTCTCAATGACTTGCTTCTAAAACTTCCAAGGACTTCCCAGCTGAATGCTCCTTTAGGCGGAAAGCTTGGTCTGCAGGCCAAAAACTGGGAAATCATTACCCAGGACAAATGTGTTTTAAATGTAGTGTCCCAAGGATACAGATTTCACTTCCACACCTTACCAACACCAAGTGGGTGGCCAGATCCATCCCCAAATCAGTGGACAGAGGCCCAAAATCAAGTACTCTCTCTCTTAAGCATGGGGGCTATTCAGTTGGTACCAGAAGAGGAAAAGGGACAAGGGTTCTATTCAAGACTATTCCTGGTACCCAGAAAAGGCAATACATGGCATCCTATCCTGGACCTTTCTACTCTAAATACCTTTTTGGTGATTCCAAAATTCAAGATGCTGACTCTTCACCAGCTGCTTCCTATGCTAGGCAAAGATGCATGGTTGGCAACACTAGACTTAAAAGAAGCATACCTGCACATCCCTATCAGGGAGTCTTGCAGAAAATACCTACACTTCAAAGCAGGCTACATGCACTATCAGTTCTCTGCACTGTCCTTTGGCTTATCTACTGCACCCAGGGTATTCACAAAGTGCCTAGCTCCAGTCATTGCATTCTGCAGGCAAAGAAATATTCAAATATACCCATATCTGGACGATTGTCTAATTCAGGCAGAAAGCCAGGACATACTTTTGAATCATCTGGCCTTTGTTCAAAGGGTACTGACTTGTCTGGGGTACACCATAAACAAAAAGAAATCACACCCTGTACCCTGTCAACAAATTATATTTCTGGGAGCAAGCTAGAATACAACTTCTCAGATGGCTTTCCTCATGCCAGAGAAACTGATTCATTTGACAACCTACTTCAAACAAGTGGCCACAAAAAAACAGTTATCTGCAAGGCAAATACTGCAAGCTTTGGGGTTCATGGCCTCCTGCATTCTTCTAATTCCATATGCAAGGCTGCATATGAGGAAACTGCAATGGTATCTCAAAAGCCTATGTTGTCAACATTCACAGGATCTAGAAGCAATGATTCCTATCATACCTTGCCTACGCCTAGAGTTCCTTTGGTGGGCAGAGGCCTGCCACCAAAACAGGGGACTACCATTCACACTACCCCCTGCCACCCAAACCTTAACAACAGACACATCAGACTATGCATGGGAGGCCCACCTGGCAGGGAAGTGCATTCAGGGCAAATGGAACCCAAGTTAAATGCACCTGCATATCAATCAAAAAGAAATGTTAGCTGTATGGAATGCTCTGGCAGCCTTCAAGGACCACATTCTTCCAGGACAATTAATGATCAAGATGAACAACACCACTGTTATGTAGTACATAAACAAGCAGGGGGGGTACACATTCTTACCCCTCCTCTGCAGACTAGCCATGGCATTGTGGAACACAGCCCTGAGCTATCAAGTACATTTACAAGCTCAATTCCGGCCAAGAAAACTAAATACACTGGCAGACGAACTAAGCAGAAACCTCATGGACCCACACGAGTCGAAACTGAAACCAAGGATTTTCAACATGTTGACAACCAAATGGGGGAGCCCAGATATAGACCTGTTTGCCTCCCCCAAAACTATCAGCTGGACAAATACTGTATAAGGACTCCCCACAAGCAAGCTTGGAAAGTGGATGCTGTGTCCTTCAGCTGGAAAAACCTATCAGTTTATGCCTTTCCTCCTCTGCCTCTGCTCTCCAAAGTACTACTAAAGATCAAACAAGACAAACCAAGGGCGATATTGATTGCACTAGACTGGCCACGGCTACACTGGTACCCCCTCTTGCGGTGTGTCACTGTGGGCCCATGGCACCTGCCTCAGACTCTTACTCTATTGTCTCAGCAGGAGAACCAAATTCTGCACCCTCAACTTCAAACACTGAATCTAGCAGCCTGGCTAATTATATAATTTCTCCTTTACCATCCCTCAGTAAACCAGTGATGGATATCATTTTATAGGCAAGGAGGCCTAGTACCAGAAAGTCTTATGCTGAAAAATTGAAAATATTCTGTGCCTGGAACCAATCTCAAGGGATGAGCACAACAGTGCCCAGTTTACCTCAGATTTTGCAATACTTAACTGAGATGCTTCATAAGGGCCTGTCTTTCTCCTCCTTTGAGCCAGCTGCCACTGTGAACTTAAAATTCCTTTCTTGGAAAACAGCTTTCCTTTTAGCAATCACTTCAGCAAGAAGGATATCTGAATTACAGGCCCTTATGGCAGTGGAGCCTTTCATCATCTTTCATGCGGACAGGGTGCCCCTCAGGACCAATCCCTCCTTCATGCCCAAGATGGTATCCAGTGGGGCCCTTAATCAGTTCATACATTTGCCAACCTTCTTTCCTAAGCCACAGAACAAAGGGGAATGGATTCTGCACTCCTTAGATTTGCACAGACAACTTAGATTCTTCTTGGACAGAGCTAAACCTCAAAGGAAATCTGATCAACTGCTGGTGGCATTTGCTGCAGGGGCAGAGGGTAAGGCTATTTTAAAGCAAACCATTTCCAAATGAATAGGCCATTGCATTAATTTCTGCAACAATTACCATGGAAAACCTATCCCACAGGCGATCAGACCCCACTCTACCAGGGCTGCATCTACCTCTACAGCTTTTCCCAGAGGCGTCCATACCAGGGACGTCCTAGAAGCTGCTACCTGGAGTTATGTACAGACTTTCACCAAACATTGCCATCTGCCAATTTTCTCTAAATCCAGAGCTGGCTTTGCCACTGCAGTCTTGCAGAGCCTTTTAGCTGGTCCTAATTCTATTTAAATTCCTCCTCCCATCCTTATCTTTGGGAATCTACCCAAAAGTGATGACTGCAACAGTGAAACATGAAGAACATAGTACAGTTGTGTACACTTACCAGACATGTAGATGTTCGAGTGTATTCACTGTTGCAGTCCTGGCTACCCTCCCTCCAGCCCCCTTCTTTTTTTGGACATACCTCCACTTTCCTTTGCTATCTTTAAAAGCTTTTTGGTGCATTTGCTTTTTTTTTGGAGGTATAACCTTGTATATTTATAGATTTAATTGCTTCCCATTAAGGGGGCACCTGGCATCTGGGGCAAGAAAAACTGATGCAATGGCATCGGCTGCATGTTTTATACCTTTGACGACCTGACGTCATGGAAGAAGGGACAGCAACCAACGCGGGACCCAAGACTTTGTTAATCAGGCCGACTGAGGGCTACTGCAAGCAGATAACCCAAAAGTGATGACTGCAACAGTGAATACACTCAAAAATCTACATTTATGGTAAGTGTACACAACTGCACTTTTATGTCTGGCTGGCTGCTCTGGTGTAGCACAAAGAGGCTTATGACTCTGATCCGTTCAGTTTTCTTTGTTTCTTCAGGTCTGTGTCTTAGTTTTGATCATCACCTTGTAAGGTGCTTCTGACTGAGGGTCCTCCCCTATCACTTTCTTTACTGACCTCTGTTGTTAGCTTACCTACTTGAATATTTTGGTGGGACTCAGTGCCAGGTTTATGTAAGCCATCTACCCAGGCCCAAATCTTTGTTACTTTAGAAGTTTTTAATTCCACATAGTTTTCTTTGCTGGGTGTTTGTACTTTGACAGTGTATCAAAAGTTCTTTGAATTGGGTTAAGTCTTTGCTAGTTATTACATAGGTTCATAGGTTCATAGGTTGGTAATAGGCTATTGGCCCTAAGGCCTATGCAAGCCTAGCCATAGCAATTCCCTGGAAATTTTTTCCCACAATATTTACTTCTCTGGGCCCCTGTCTAGCAGGGCGACTGACATGATCCCCGGGGTGAATTTCCTATCTCCCATCCAATCATCAAGGTTCCTTTTGAAGAGGGCCAATGAGGTGCTCTGCTTGACATGTATGGGCAGTCTATTCCAGAGTATGGGGAGTCTCTGGGTCAGGAATCTATCCCTCCAGCATGTTTTGTTCATTCTGATGATAAGGTTTAGATCCCTGGAGCGTGTGGCTCTGAGGGATAAGTGGAGCATGTTTAACAGCTCAGGGTTTGACATGGCCTTGTATGTTAAGCAGAGATCGCCTCTGAGTAGACGATATGCCACAGAGTAAAGCTGGAGTTTTTTTTAGACGGTCAGCATATGGCATCTGCTTCAAGCCTGTGATTCTTTTAGTGAGGTTTTTCTGTGGCCTTTCCAGCTGTTGCAGATGTCTTGTGAGGTACATACCAAATGGGGCATTATACTCTATAATGGGTCTAATGAGGGATGAGTACAGTGGGATAATGACCTCCTTTTTTTCTGGATGAAAAGCCCTTAGTGATGAGGTGTGCCACGTAGAAGGATTTCCTGACTGTTGTGGCGATGTGGTTATCGAAAGTGAGACCACTGTCCACTTGTGCCCCTAAGTCTCTCATCACACTTTCAATGTTTAGTGTCCTGCCACCTATGTGGTAGTTCATGGGTACATGTTTTTTCCAAAGGGGATGACTATACATTTCTTGGCATTAAGCTTGAGCCCATGGCTCTGGCACCAGGCATCTGTTTCTGTAAGGCCCTTTTGTAGAATATCCACATAATTTGGGGATTCAATAATGGCTCCCAGTTTGCAGTCATCTGCAAACTTTGTTAGCCAGAGTCCCTTAGTGTTGGTCTGTACTTCAGAGAAGTAGATGCCAAACAAGAGTGGTCCCAGGACTGAACCCTGAGTTACTCCACTTGTTACTTGTCTGGAGCTGGATATGGAGTTGGCTACTTTTACAGTCTGGGTTCTGTCAGTAAGCCAGTTGGCAACCCATTGAGTGACGTAGGGATTTATGTCCAACTTAGTAAGTTTATCTATGATTCCAGAGTGGGGAATGGTGTCGAAGGCCTTGGCGAGGTCCAGATAGGCTGTGTGGACAGCCTTACCCTTGTCCACAGCTCTGGAGACTGATTCAAAGAAGTCAATCAGATTTAGGAGACAAGATTGGCCCTTCACAAACCCAAACTGGGTGGGGTCCAGTGTCTGGAGGTTGCCAATGTCTTTGTTTATAAGTTCCATGATAATGCGTTCCATGCCCTTGCAGATCAGGCTTGTCAGACTGATGGGATGGTAGTTCCCGGGATCCAAGGTGGAGCCTCCCTTGTGGAGCGGGATAACTGTAGCTTTGCGCCACTCAGTGGGCACGAAGCCTGAGGTGAGGCTATGATTAAACATGACACTTAGGTGGGGTGCCAGTTAATTTTGTAGTTCATGTAGTACACAGCCTGGGATGTCATCTGGTCCCATGGATGCTGTATTCTTAGCTTTGGAGAGTGCTGTTTCTACCTGTGTGGCTGTGATTATCGGAATTTGGCAATCTTTTGGTATTGAGATGGGCCCTTTAGGGGGTGAGAGGGGAGTGAAGTTGGCACTAAATTGATCTGCCAGGATATTGGCAATATCCTTGGGATCAGTATATTTAATGACATTCTGCTGAACTCAGAGCAGATCTGAGCATTGCCATTTAGATTCTTGACATAACTATAGAATGCCTTGTGGTTGTCTTTGGAATCTTTGGCAATTTTATTTTCATAACTAGTTTTTGAGGATTTTATGAGGGATCTCAGCTTCTTACTGAGGCTGGTGAGAGAGTTTTTTGCATCCTGGGATTTTCCTCTTTTCTGCAACAGTTTCTTCCTTCTGTTGTATAGTTTGTTTATAGCAGGGGACCACCAGATTGGCTTCCTTTTTTTGGAGAAGAGCATCTTGGTTCTATTTGGGATGGCATGATTCATGCACAAGTGGATGTGCTCGTACAGTGCCTTAGTGTAGGATTCTGCAGTCGAACTTCCAGATCCCGTCTGCGTGGGTGTTGTGAAGTTTGTCACTTCTGACTTGAGTAGCATGAAGTTGGTTTTGAAAAAGTTTTTTAAGGAGGTTTCCTTATTGGGGGGTGGGGGTGGGATGTGGATGTCAGGGGTGATTTGCTTATGGTCAGACCTGACCAATGAGGGGGTGACCACTGGTGTGGAGCATCTATCTCCCATGTTGGTAAGGACCAGGTCTAGGATATTGGAGCCCCTGGTGGGACAGTGGATTAATTGATCCAGGGCGTTGGAATTTATGAATTCCAGGAACCGTTGGGAAAAGGAGTTGGTACCTGAGTAGTTTTCCCAATTAATGGCAGGGTAGTTAAAATCATCTAGTATTAGGGTGTTTGGTTGTATCTTAATATTTTCCAGTATGTTTAGGAAGGTGTAGTGAGAATCTTGGGGTATGGTGGGAGATCTGTAGCAAGCTACAATTTGGATTGCAGTCTTACCTAGTGTTAGTTGCACCTGGAGAATTTCAGATGCATTGTGTTGGGCAACTAGCCTGGAGGTGTGAATATCCTTGGTGAATATGGACACTCCTCTACCTTTAGTGTTTTGGTCTTGGTTTTGTGGCTAAAAAGTGTGGTAAGAATTGTAGCCTGGTACTTCAGGGGTGCTCTCTGGAGCCTTGAACCAGGTCTCAGTCACTGCACAGATATTGATGTTCTCCATTTTTAGGAGTGCCTCGAGAGAGTGCATTTTGAGGTTTAGACTTCTAGCATTGAGTAGCATTACCTTCAGATTTTGCATGCTTGTATCTGTTACGGTGGTGGTTTTATCCTTTGAACCTTGCCTAAAAAGGCACTATAAGGTGTGGCAAGAGCTTTAGCCAGTAACCTGAATCCCAGGGGTGACAGGTGCAGACCATCTCTGGCAAAGCATCGTGGTTTGTCGATCATGTCTTCCCAGGCAGACAAATACTGGATCCCCTTTGAATGACACCAGAAGCTTAGCCAATTGTTGAAGTCAATCATTTTGTTCTTATACTGTGGTATCATTCTGGGCAAAGGCAGGATGCTACTCAGGGCTAGGGTTATACCTGCCTGGGTCACATGATCCAAGAGCTCTTCCATGTCTCTTTTCATGTAGTCCAGGGAGGTACTTCTCAAGCCATTTACTCCAGCATGGACAATGGCAGAGTCGTATTTGTACTTGTTGTGGAGTGACTTGAGTGCATGCATTATGTGGCGGATCCTGGCACCCGACAGGCAGCTGACTGTAATTTTCTCCTTGTTCAGCCTGGTGAGTGGGACATCAGTGTGCCTGACTATAGAGTCACCTATGACTAAAGTGTTGGGTACATTGTCTTGCGTTAGGGGCTGTTGTTGGGTGGCACACTGGTGTTGTGAGCTATGTGTCACTTTGGTTGTGACTGGTGTTTGTTTATGGCTTCGGAGGTCCTTGTTGCTTGGGCAGGTTAATGTTAAGGGCCTCCATATGTGGGTTTAGTGTTGCTATGTGTAGGAGTTGATGGTGTGGGTTTTGAAGGGCTATGAGTTGCTAGAGGTGTAATGCAGGTGTTAGCCTTCTCCTCTTGACTGTCTAGCACAGTCTTGACCGGAGAGAGCTTTGCTTCCAGTTTGGCTATGTAAGTGCATCTCTCACAGGTTGTAGTGTTGGGTGGTAGGAGGAGAGGATTGTCTGTGTACATGAGGCAGTTGCTGCATTGCCCCAGTATGCCCAGATTCACCAGGTGGACAGGAGAAACCACCAGAAGCTGACCCTTGGACATGCCTGTTTAGGTGCTTTTTTGTAAGGTTTAAGAGCTGTTTTCCCTTACCTTTGCAAGGTACTTTGCAATTGTAGGCTGTTTAATGCCTATGATTAATTTCTCCTTATTGACAAGGAGAGCTGAGTGCTTGTATCAATTTCAGGCTTCCTAGTGCTTTACAGCAGGTTCTAGAGCAAGTGCTAGTCACAGGGGTTCAGATTTTACTGCTACTACTGAGAAACCAGCTAGTTTTAAGGGAAAATTTGAAGAGCAGACTTTCTGGCACCTGCAATAGTTTAACTGTAGCATCATAGTGCTGCACGATGTGAAAAATGTGCAAACACACGTGCTTTTAAGCCAGAAAGTTGAAAGGGATAAAAATCAGCCCAAAAAGGCTAATAAAATTACAATTTCAGAGCTGGAAACCACTCCTCTAGCTTTACATAGGCAGCACAATGCTCACCAGTCCCACTGGTAGGCAGTAGGACTTCCCTCTGCCACAGCAAGGTCTGGATAGCTCTGAGCACAGAAAATAAAGTCCTGAGACAAGCAAGGCCTGGGATATGGACTGACTAGAAAAGGTGGGAAATGAGCAAACAAGGTAGTATATATATATATTTTTTTGTTGAAACAGGCTAAACAATGCAATAATACAGTAAATAAACACAGAAAAGTCTAACACACTTGAGTGTGTAGTCCTAAACAGTAAATGCAATTAAAACTCTACAAAATTAGCAGTTTAAAACTTTTTAAATGAAGCAAGACAAGTGCACAACTGAGAAACGATTTAAGTGGCAGTAATACAGCAAAATAAGTAGCTAGTCTACATATACAGAGAAGTCTATATATACCGAAAAGCAACTAAAACAAACAAACACTTTAGATGCAGTGCAACCTAGAGCACTTGAGTTGTAGCAATATTAAGGCAATTACAGTTATAATAAATGCTCTAAAATATACTCTATATTTCCAAAATGTTTGAGAAGCACAGTCAGAACATAAGGAAATTCAGGCAATTTTTTTTTTTTTTTTGTTCTCTCTGTATTAGGTAGAATGAGCTAATGACACTAGACTGGGAGGAGTGTCCCAGATCAGATTTACAGTAGGGGCAGGCAGCTGCAAAGACACCAAGTATAACACAAGACACCAACAGGGAGGGTGCGTGGGGACACTAAAGCTATTAGCCTACAAAGCACTAGAGAAAGCCACAAAATGAAAGTTTTTAAACAGATAAAGATTTGCAAAGATACAGAATGCTTTAACTGCAAACAAATCAGTTACCCGTGCAGATTACAATAAAAGTGCTATATATAAATTGCTAGAAACAATAAACTGTATAAATATTATTTTATTTATTATTTATTTTATTTTATTTTACATTTGTTGACTGGGCTAGTCTAACTGGATACATGTCCATTTTCAGTAGAGGCCCGGGGAGAAAAGCTCCAAGCATCTGCAGTGAGTAAAAAATACAATATATAGTAATAGTCAAGTGGATTACAGTACATTAGCTACATAGTACATTAGCTAGATAGGTCAGAACAAATGTTTATAGAGTAAGTTAGTAGGTTTAAGCTAAGATTAAATACAGAGAACCAAAAACATGAAGTTAAAGATTTTTTTTTTTTTAGTACTACAGATAGGTGAGATAAAACAGAAGAGTAGAAAAGTATAGAGAGAACAGGAGGTGAAAGAGATATCAGTCTATAAATAATTGAAAAAAAACAGGATACTTATATATCTCAGCTAAGAGTTGGAGTCAACACCTCTCATCCACTCTGCTCAGTGTGTATAGACAGAAACTCTCTCAAAGTTAGGGCTTAAATACCAGAAGAACAACTTTTTTTTTTTTTTTTTTTTTACAAAAACACATCAGTCCCCACTAGCCTGCAGCTATTAGCCTACAAAGCACTAGAGAAAGCCACAAAATGAAAGTTTTTAAACAAATAAAGATTTGTAAAGATACAGAATGCTTTAACTGCAAACAAATCAGTTACCCGTGCAGATTACAATAAAAGTGCTATATATAAATTGCTAGAAACAATAAACTGTATAAATAATCGAAAAAAAAACAGGATACTTATATATCTCAGCTAAGAGTTGGAGTCAACAGCTCTCATCCACTCTGCTCAGTGTGTATAGACAGAAACTCTCTCAAAGTTAGGGCTTAAAATAATGTGGTATGTTGGGTTTTACACACGTAGTGCAATGTACCTGATGTAATCATATGGAGTCTGATAAATCTTACACCTGTTTACCTTCTAGTAGAATAGTACAGAGTATGGTTATAGCACAGTGGCAGAACGTGCATGTAGTCCTAGGTGAAAGCATGCTAATAGCCCTGGGTGCATGTGAGGCAGATTGAGTTTGCCGCTTCTATTACAAGCAAGCGCTCTACTGAAATATTTTAAAATATTTGAGGGTTTTGAGTCACTCTGAGACAGACACTTTCTTAAGTTACTAGGGAGTGCTGTTTTAAATTTATATACAGACAGTGTTTCTAAAATGCTTCTTGTGTATGTTTTGCATCATGTGCTAACTACAAGTTGAAAATATGCATTAAACCAGTCATTTTGTGGCCTTAAGGAATTGTCCATAGTGAATGTTCAGTTGTGAAACTTGAAAGTCTATATCTTACATGAAGTACTAGCCTTAGCTAATATTTCCTTTTTCATTTTTTGATAATTATGTTCAGAAGTACCTTCAACGTCCATATAGATGTTTAGAAAGATCCCAGTCAGGTACGAGACAGAATACTGTCCTATTCCTCTTGAAGCCATTTTTCCTTCTTGGCATATATTTCAAATGCTTTTCGATAGGCCTCATTTTCATCCCCTGATCTAAACTTCCTCAGCGGGGTGCCGTTTTTTTGGAACCCACACCAAGGTGGCCTGTTGATTTACTAGGAGATTGGGCTGTTTTTGCAGGTTTATTATGTATTCATCCTTCATGATACATCATTCCTGGAGAGTTATGATAGCATTTATCAAAGTCTTGAGTAACCTTTTTGATCTGATGTTGTCAATCTTCACATAATCCTTGACTGTGGGCTCAACTGTTATTCCACCTAGCACCTTGCAAAACTCTCAAGCTAAGCTCTACCCATAATGCTCCTCATTAAATTACCCCAGGTCTCATTTGCCACTTCATAGTGCCAGACACGTTCTCCCTGATCTCTTGAGCACTAGCTTATTCATCAAACTGTAAGTCATTTTTTTCTATATTCTATCTTTAATACCTCCTATCTATACTACCCTGCTTCTCTATTAGATCGTCTTTAGTGTGTGAGTGAGTGTATTTTCTCTCCTCTTTACTGTTAGGTAGTCTCAAGTACCATCATTGGTAATTTCTCCCCTTTACTTTCGGGTAACTCTACATACCATTGTTGGTATTCCCCTTTCCTTTCTTTTCCTTTATTTACCCCCCCCCAAAAAAACTCTATTCACTGTCTTTCTAGTACAACAGTGCATGTGTGTGTGTGTGTGTGTGTGTGTGTGTGTGTGTGTGTGTGTGTGTGTGTGTGTGTGTGTGTGTGTGTGTGTGTGTGTGTGTGTGTGTGTGTCTGGTGGCCTTGGCTTTTTTGTTATGGCTGACAAACTCTCTAAAGGCACCTCTAGCTTCAAAAGGTGCCAAAAATGTGAAAGGAAAATGCCTAACTCAGATGGACACACTGTTTGTTTGTATTGCCTTTGTATCGTCTGTCAAAGGAAAAATATACTTTAAAAATGATCAAAACACGGTAGGTTCAGGTTAAGGCACTTTAATCTTGCAGCAAGGAGACAAAAATGTGCTATTACAGAGTTTGTCTAACCAGAAACAGGAAATACTTTCATTTTTATACATTCTCTAATAAGACATTGCCTAACAAGCTGACGTAACAAATTACCAGTCTTTTCATCATCACTTATTGACCATCAGTCTCATGAATTTCTGCTGATTTATCAATTTTTGTGAGAAACTTCCTAAGGAAAACAACATGGCCTTGATTACCACCAGTTAGATACATGTTATGTTGCCATTCAAGGTACTATGGCTAATTCAAGCACAAAGCTAACAGTTCATTTCTCTAATAATCCTTTGTCTACATTATCTCTAAGCTTCTGCAGCTGTACATGTTCTCATGCTTCGAACAGAGCTGATTGTTTAGAATCATTACATTTACAGAATATAGCATTGTTCATTCATTCATTCCTGACCTAGCAGATAAGCACCTACTTCTCAAGTACATTTCCGAAAGGCATAAACATGAATATTGCTGTGCTAGCAATTACTAGGTCAGAGGGCATCTTGCAAGTTTCAGAAAGCACACTGCAGTTTCAAAAAGCATCTTTTTCAGTTTCATATGAAACTCAATTTATATATAACACAGTGCATGTAAAATAGAATGAAAAACGTGTTAATTCTCCTAACTACTAATAAGCATTAAGCATACACACATTAATACATATTTTCTAACATTTCCCTCCTGTTAATACTTTTTAATTCTATTTTCAAAAAGAATAAACAGTTTGCTTCTTTTCCTAACCTCTTCCAATCAGGATTTGCAGTTAAGAAAGTCATTCAGTTTAAACTTTTATGAAAGTGTCTCACATTCTAGCAACTCTTCAAATTCAGTACTTTGATACATAGTCTCATATACTGATATGTCTATAAATTCTTTGATTAATTTCTTCATGCAGGGGATTCCACAACAAACACAAACTCCTATTAGGAGTAATCCCACCCCAATAGCAATCAAAATGTTCATTAGGATGGAACCCCACCCCCCAAATAAATTCTGGAAAAAGTCCGTCAGAGGGTTTGGGCCTGGTTTGGTCATGGCCGACACTTGCTGAATTACCTCAACATGGTCATTGATCTCGTGCTGATGATCTGGAATAAACGCACAGCATTCTTCTTTGATTAAAGCGCACGTCCCACCCCTCGCCGCTAGGGTGAAGTCAAGAGCCATTCAGTTTTGGAGCACTACAGTTCTCATTGCATTCAGTTCATCAGTTATCAGTTCAAGAGCAGAAAAAGTCACATTACTCATCACTTCGAGAAGTTTAGACAGTTTTCACAGCTTCCAAATCGATTTAACTGCACCATATGCAGGTAATATGCCTGCCCACGATATGACAGCATCACTCAAGTCCATGTGCGCAAGTTTGGTTCCCACACTATGATGGTCTTTCCAGCCCGCCTCGATCTGTCCCACTGGATTCTCAGGTTTTTTAACAGTCTTTTTGGTTACATCTCAGGTATTTCGAATACTTCCCTGAGGTAAAACTGCAGTTTGTCATATGGCCGGGACCAGGTATCCCAAAAAACAACTGCCAGACCAATTCTCAGGTAACCATTTATATGCTTTTTTACCACACACAAAATAACAGTCCTCTACTTTAGTTGTTACTTTGTTATGAAATGACTGCCCTGCATGAAACATTTTCCTATCTATTACAGATAACTGTTTAAAAAGTACAGGATTACGTTGTACCTGATCAAGAGTCTTATGCATAGATTTAAGAAATGAGTTATAATCTGTACTACAAGATCCACCTAGATCATTTGCTTTTGTATAACATTTATATTGTACGGTGACATTACACTTGCTCCAACCCACTTGTATGGTATCATTTTTGTAAAAACATACAATTCCTTTTTGTGTCACAGGCAAATACAGTGCTACTTTATCATATGCTTTAATAGCTACTGTGTCAAAAACCAGATTTTCCCAGGTCTCATTGACCCCTAGGGGGATAGCAGCCATCAATAAACCCCCGTATGCTGTTGGTATGGCTGTGCAGACCCAGCAGTTCGAAACATTAAAAGTCTCAGCATACACACGTGCAATCGCCTGATAAGTGTTAAAGTTCAGATGCCAGTCTATGTTTGGCCCATCATGTTTAATCAGTTCAACTTTTGTGGCAGGAAAAAGGAGAGGCCACAACAAAAAGAACAATGTAATTAGCATAGCTATCAAAATGATCATGCAAGTTTTCTGAGGTTGCTCAATGTCTCTATTCACTCTATACCTGGCCATTTTGTTCTCGTTGTACAACAGTAACAAGGTTTTTGTCCAATTCAAAATTCTTAACCAATTTACAGTGTGTTGGGAGGGTGGCCTAATGGTTAAGGTGTTTGCCTTACAAACACAAGGTGCAGGGTTTGAGTCTCACAAGGGATAACTGGCTAAGCTTAAAATGGTGGCTGCGTTAGTTAGTTTAGTACTAACCTATGAACCTTAGGGCTTATCAAATGAATCCAGGATGCTTGCTCCACGATCTTGACTGCAGTGGGTGTCGACAGTAGTACCTGGTACGGCCCATCCCACTTTGGAGAACTCCAGTTCTTTTTCTTCACAATCTTCACCCAGACCCAGGTGCCTGGGGCTACTGCTGCTTCCGATTTCGGTTGTTCTTTATCTGAAACAGAATTTAACTGCAAAAGTTTGTTATTCAAAAATCGTCTCATATACCCTGCAAGTGAACTGTCAGCCTCTTGCTCTGCAGACATGAGAGGTTTCCACTGAGGTGTATAATATGCCCTCCCAAACAAAGTTTCAAAAGGAGTCAATCCCTTTGCATTTGGAACAGTTCTCATGCTCAACAGTGCTAGAGGCAAACAGTGCACCCAGTTCTTTTGTGTCTCACTAATCAATTTCCTAAGCTTATTCTTCAACACCCCATTGTGCCTCTCTACTAATCCTGCAGATTGGGGGTGATATGCGCAGTGGTTTTTTAACGATATCCCGAAATAACGACTAAGTTGTTGCACTGTTTGTTTCACGAAATGTGTACCGTTGTCACTATAAATCTTTTCCGGTATGCCAAATCTAGGTATAATTTCTTTAACAAGGACCTTTGCAACAGTAGCTGCATCTGGATTTTTAGTTGGAAAAGCTTCCACCCATTTGGAAAACATATCTATAATGATAAGACAATACTTTTCATTTACACATTTGTTCAGTTCTATAAAATCCATACAAATAGTATGAAACGGATACGGTGGTGTAGGGAAACTCCCTTGCTTAGGCTTCAATGCCCCTTGTGCATGATGCTTGTTACAAACATGGCATGCTGCACAAAAATATTTTGTATAGTTAGTAAATCCATACGTTGTAAACACTCGATTCACTAACTGTACCATCCCCCCTGTTGAGACATGGCTCTGCCCATGGCTCAACAAAGCTGCATATCTAAACAAGTTAGATGGTAGAATTGGTTTCTTTTCTTTGGAGATGTACAGTCCCTTCTCAAGGATTGCTCCTCGCTTTATCCACTTTTGTTTTTCTACATTTGTAGTAAGTGTCTGCATTGTTTTTAACATTTCTAAATCTAAAATCTCAGAGGGTTGTAATTCCTTACTCAAAAGAAAAACTTCTGAGGCTGAAGCTGCCTGTTTTGCAGCTGTATCAGCCCTCGCATTACCTTTTGAAATTCTATCCTGTTGCTTGGTATGAGCTACGCATTTGCAAATAGCTACTTTTTGAGGTAACTGAATAGAATCTAATAAATCTAAAATAAATTGTGCATGGTTAATTGGTTTACCAGTAGATGTTATCATTCCTCTATTTTTCCACTGCTGTGCAAAAACATGTACAGTAGAAAACGCATACTGACTATCAGTAAAAATATTCACTTTCTTACCTTCTGCTAAGGTACATGCCCTTGTCAAGGCAATCAATTCTGCTGCTTGTGCAGATAAGTTGTGTGGTAAAGATTTTGCTTCTAAAATCTCGGTATCAGAAACCACTGCATACCCCACTAGAGTCCGTCCTGTAGGACCCCTCCTGCACGAGCCGTCCACATAGTATGTCACCTCGGCATCATCCAAGGGAACATCTGTAAGGTCTTGTCTAGGTAATGTCTTTTGCTCAATCTCCTGCAGGCAGCAGTGCAGTTTGCCATCTGCAGGGGTTGGGAGCAAGGTTGACGGATTCAAAGTTGTGCATCGTTCAGTTGTCATATGAGGTTGGCTCAACAGTATAGTCATACAGGAAGGATGTCTAGCAGGAGAAAGATATGCTACTTTTTCTTGCAGTAAAATGATTGCGACTGCATGAGGCACTCTCAATGTGAGAGGGTGGAACAACACTACTGAGGCTGAAGCCTGCACTGCCATTGCAGCTGCAACTACTGCTTGTACACAGTGGGGCAAGGATTGTGCCACTGGGTCTAACTGTGATGAATAGTAAGCTATGGGGCGTTGTTTGTCCCCATGCTGCTGTGTCAACACTGATGTCATATAACCTTGCTTACAGTCTACAGTTTGGAAAAATCGCTTATGATAGTTTGGTAATCCTAAAACTAAGGAAGATGCTATCAGTTGTTTTAGCTTGCAGAAAGCTGCTTCTGCTTCTGGTGTCCACTGTAATAAATCCTGTGCTGCCATCGGCTTTTTGAATATCAAATTAGTCAATGGAGCAGATTCCAAAGCATAATTCGTATCCAACTCCGACAAAGTTAGTAGTTCCCAGGAGGGACATCGTTTCCTTCTTGGTAGTTGGTCTAGGTGCTTGTAATATTGCTGTTTTTCTGTCTTCATCTAATATTCTGCCTTCTTTGGATATTACATATCCCAGGTATTTAACTTGTTTACTCCAAAGTTGTAGTTTTTTTGTTTACCTTGTGTCCTTGAGTAGCTAAAAATTGTAATAATGCTATGGTATCCTCTCTGCATTCTTGCTGGGTGGGGGCTGCCAGCAGAATGTCGTCTACATAAAGTAAAATCTGACTACCTTTCGGTGGGATAAATCCCGCCAGGTTGCTTGCCATTTCTTGTGCAAATATCGTTGGACTTTCACAATATCCCTGTGGTAATCTCGTATACATATACCATTTCCCCTGAAACGTAAATGCAAACCAATGTTGGCTGTCGGGGTGTATCTGTATTGAGAAAAATGCATTACTAATATCTACCACAGAAAAATACTTTTGCTGAGGCTTCAAATCATTCAATAAGGTGTGCGGATCTGGCACCGTTGGTGCCCTGGGTATAACTGCATCATTTACGGCCTGTAGATCTTGGACCATACGCCATTCCCCGTTTGCTTTCCTAACAGGAAATAAGGGTGTATTACAAGGTGAATCGGGAGATTCTATTAAGACTCCTTCCTTAAGTAAGGCTGCTATTATAGGTTTGATCCCTATCTCTGCATCCTTTCTCAAGGGATACTGTCTTTTCTGAGGTCTAAATGCTGATTTTGGCATAATAGTAACTGGTCCTGCTGTTCGAATGAGTTCTACATCTGATTTCCCTGATGACCAGAGAGTCTCTGGTATGTCTCGCAAGGCTTTTCCCTCTTCATCCAGTAAGAGTAATACTCAGCTATTCTCACTGGCCTGTGAGTGCACAGCTGGGTGTGTCTGTGTTATCCAATTCAATTTCTGCTTCTGTACTCCTTGTTCAGAGAGTTCTAACTCTGTCTGCTTTTCCCACCTTGTGACTTTTCCTCCTAAGTCTGCCCACTTCAAATTTCTATTTTTGGTTAAGCTAACATGTGGCAATCGATTAGATTTGTAAAGTGCTAAAAATTCCTGGGGCAATGAACAGCTTATTACACTGTTTCCTTCTGTGTCCCAGTACAAGTTTCATAACACTAGCCTGTTCGCATGGTTTTGAAACAACTTTTGCTCATATTCTTTATCAGGTCCTGGTCTATTACAGTAATATAGAGTACAATGCAACAAATGTTGTTTGTCATTGTCAAGAGAGGGGGATTTACTGATGGCTACGTTCATCAGTTCTTCGGTTACTGCCCCTGGACCAGTCGTAATCAAGTCCTGGCTGTACCAATAATATGTCTCACCCTCCGGTCGCACCACAAAAGTATCCATTTGTCGCTGTGCTTCCATACCCTGCATGGTTGGAACTACGGCTATGCCAAATATCTGCATTAAGTCTCTGCCCAAGAGATTTACTGGGCATTTTGCAGAAACAACAATTTTACTTTTCTGGGTCATTCCTGAAACGGGGTCAGTTATTGCTATGTCATGGGAGAGTGGCTCCCAATACAGCTGTCCATTAGCTGCTTTCACTAGTATGTAATCTGGTGATTCTGAATCTTCCGGTAATTTGGAAGGATGTATCAGGTTCCGCGAAGCCCCTGAGTCACACAGAAATTTGACTTCCCTCCCCTCTACTAGAAGCGTAACTTCTGGTTTTGTGTCTGCTAAGTAGAGCTCTAGACTCAATAATGCTAAGTCTAAAATGTCATTTTCTTCAACATCTATAAATTCATGTACATCCTCTACCCCTTCTATCACATTCGCATTTGTCTTTTCCTGTTTGTTCTCATCCAGTGATTCCTGTCTATCATATAGTCATTCCTCACCCTCCTTATCTTCCGTAGTCACCTTTTTATTTAGCCTGCAATCCCTTGCCAAATGTCCTTTTTTTCACATTTAGAACATTCACCCCTTTTCTTTCTTTCTTCAAAATCTTCTGATCGTTTATCAGATTGTTTGTTTCCCTGGGCATTTTTCTTACCCTTTCTCCTGGTTTGTACTACAAAAACTTCTGACCCATCTTCTGCTGCAAATACTTGAGTCTTCTTCTTCTTTTTACTATTAAAATGCCTTTCTGCATGTCTTGCATATTCAAGTAATGGCTGCAATCTACTTGTTCGATGATCTACCATGTGCTTTGTAATAAAGCTGCTAATGGGAGTTATACTACCTTTTAAGAATGCATTCTTTAGCTGTTGCTCATATGGGGAATCATGTGTTTGATTTTCGGGTATCTGCATTTCGCAGTGGTTATTAAAACACTCTAATAATCTAGCATAATATCTATCGACTGTTTCACCTTCTTGTTGTATGCACTGATTAATGCAAGTCCAATCAGCCCTAGGCTTCCATTTTTCAGAGATTTGGTCTGTCAGACCTTTTACTCTGTTATCCAATTCTGCATTACTATGTGGGAGTGGTCTAAGCTCTGCGTCACATGGATTCCAGTTGCCACTGATCATGTGCCAATCTGGACCTACAATTTGTCTAACTACTTTTTCTATTTCTTCTCCATTCAAATGGTAACTTAATCTCATACCCTGTAAGTCTTCTAAAAATTTTCTAAAATTAACTTTCGAATGGGGAATCCCCTCCATGGCTTTCCAGATATCTTCTGGTGTCCACGGTCTATAAACTAAAAGAGTCGGATCCTGTCCTACCTGTCCTGCCTGTGGATTTGGTACTTCTATGAGTGGACATATCTCTTCCTCACTCATAGCTTGTGATTTTCTACTCATTTCGTATGATTCAGTCTCCCCTCTCAAGTTACGTGTTCGAGACCTAGTCTCGATAGCATCCCTGACAAACGGTTTTGATGTTGTAGGAACAGCTGGGTATAGCGGAGGTGGATCAGCTTGTCCACTCGCTTCGTATTCTGGTAAGGGAAGTGGAGGGGGCGAAGGAGGGGCTGTTGCTATTACCAAGTTATTATCTTCTTTGTCTAAGAACATTGCTTTTGAATTTTTAATCTTTTGTTCTCTGTGATTTGCTTCCTCAAACCACCTATGTGCCTGTGGGACTCCTAATTGTCGTTGCTTTTTTAACTGACCTTTCGCATCTGTTTTAAGTTGTCTGACAAGTTTAATAAGTGCAAGTCTATCTAAATTACCATAAAATTTGTATTTATCAACCCATTTCGTATAGTAGTTAACATTATCGGCACGCTGTAATTGCATATATTTCACGTCTTCAGTTAGGGGCGGGTCTCGGGAACTTTTCGTGCACTGATTTCCATATTGCCTTAGCTAAGCTGTAAATTGTTACGTAACCCTTCTTATCATGTGGTACCACAGTTCTACACCTTTTCACAGTTTATCTAGAATAACTGTCTACCTATTCTGTTTCCCTGATCTATGACAAGACAGTAACTTTTTTTGTCCCTGATCTGCACATGCAAATCTTCCTGACAAAAAACAGTTCTGCAACTAGTCCCTGATCTTAAAACAGAAAAAAGGTAAATTCCTCCCTACCTGACCCTCCGTGAGTTTATCCACCGGATCGTTGACTCGTCCTCCAATCCCAGATCAGAAACAGTGGCTGGCCTCTTTCGAACGACAATTCAGTCGGAGGTCTTTCAAAACAGAAGAGCCAATTTGGCCTCTTCTCCGTACAGGTACATGCCACCGGGCCCAATTCTGACCTAGGCCTAGAGCGAGAGGTACTTTCCGGTCCGAAGGACCAAACTGTCAAAGGAAAAATATACTTTAAAAATGATCAAAACACGGTAGGTTCAGGTTAAGGCACTTTAATCTTGCAGCAAGGAGACAAAAACGTGCTATTACAGAGTTTGTCTAATCAGAAACAGGAAATACTTTCATTTTTATACATTCTCTAATAAGACATTGCCTACCAAGCTGACGTAACAAATTACCAGTCTTTTCATCATCACTTGTTGACTATCATTCTCATGAATTTCTGCTGATTTATCAATTTTTGTGAGAAACTTCCTAAGGAAAACAACGTGGCCTTGATTACCACCAGTTAGATACATGTTATGTTGCCATTCAAGGTACTATGGCTAATTCAAGCACAAAGCTAACAGTTCATTTCTCTAATAATCCTTTGTCTACATTATCTCTAAGCTTCTGTAGCTGTACATGTTCTCATGCTTCAGACAGAGCTGATTGTTTAGAATCATTACATTTACAGAATATAGCATTGTTCATTCATTCATTCCTGACCTAGCAGATAAGCACCTGCTTCTCAAGTACATTTCTGAAAGGCATAAACATGAATATTGCTGTGCTAGCAATTACTAGGTCAGAGGGCATCTTGCAAGTTTCAGAAAGCACACTGCAGTTTCAAAAAGCATCTTTTTCAGTTTCATATGAAACTCAATTTATATATAACACAGTGCATGTAAAATAGAATGAAAAACATGTTAATTCTCCTAACTACTAATTAGCATCAGTACTGATACCTTCTCTTCCATTGAGGACACATCCTCTGGAACTGATAATGAATCCCTGGCGGTATCAGGGTCTCCATCCCCAAAAAGGACCCCTGGGGCTGTCCCTTTAGGACCAAATACAAGCGGTGGGGGCGTAAGCACAAGAGAGGTTTACAATATCCAAGGGTTATTGGAAATGGCATTGAGGAATTGAATGAATGTTTTAATACTAATGTCTTGAACCTGTCCAACTTTGACTTGTCTCCATCACATATTAATGTCCTAAATAAAGGGTTAACATTCATACCTGGTTTTACGGTTTCTGAAGATTTATTATCACAGGATTTAATGAGTTTTTGTAGACTCTTGAATTTGAAATTGTTCTTTGGTGATTCTGAAAGTAATTTTGATGTTGGAAAATTTACATATCATAAATCCATCTTTTCTCCACCCATGCACCCCATAGTTCATCAGTTCCAGAATAGCGTTCTTAAAGATCTACATTTCTTCAGTTCTGATGTCCTTTATAAACATAATAACATTACGTTTGCTGAGAAACAGGCTATTCTGGAACTACAAAGTAATAAGGATATTGTAATTATTTCAGCAGATAAGGGTGGTGCTGTTGTCCTTTTAAACTGGATTGATTATGATAATGAGGCCAAAAAACAACTATTTGATGCCAGGTATTATTCACATATGTCTGTGGATCCCACATTTAGATTCATCCAATGAATAGAACAATTTCTAATAGAGGCCAAAGATCGGGCGATCATTTCTAATGAGATTGTACATCAACTTCTTGTCAAGAACCCCAGTATTCAGTATATCTATTTCCTACCCAAAATTCACAAGGATGCCACACATCCACCAGGCAGACCTATAGTTTCTTGGAGGGGATATATCACTGAGCCACTCTCATTATTTTTGACCAAGTATCTTAGACCATTGTTACCCTTTATACGGTCTCGTCTACAGGACACAACATATTTTTTACAAATAATTTCCGATATGCAACTAGAATCTGATTGGTACTTATGCACACTTGATGTTAGTGCATTATATACAAACATTCCACACCAGGCAGGCTTGGAAGCATTAGCTTATTGGCGCGAAGTAACCAACTTATACAGTTTGGACTTTAATTCCTTCCTGGTGGGTTTGGCACAACATGTTCTAACAAGCAACGTCTTCTATTATAAGGATCTTTGTTTTTGTCAAACAAAAGGGACTGCAATGGGGGCATCCTTTGCCCCTATATATGCAGATCTCTTTATGGCCTATGTAGAAATACATATCATTTATGATCCTGTTAGAAATATATTTTTACCTGATATTGATATATGGAGACGTTACTTGGATGACGTTTGGCTTGTCTGGAAGGGTACCGAAACTGGACTCACAGAATTTGTTTCTTATCTCAACAGTAATGAATGGGGGCTAGTTTTCACTGAACACCATGACTTGAATAGCATAACATTTTTGGATGTCTTATTGAACAGGCATCCTGATGATACATTGGGTACAGAGGTGTACAGAAAATTCCCACAGTATAATTCCATCCTACATGCTTCCAGCTACCACCCTCCTCACATAGCACGTAATATTCCCAAGTCTCAATTTATTCGGGCCAAACGCATATGTTCAGATCATGCCACGTTTTGTAGGAATCAAGTTGATTTGACCAACAGATTTAAAGACAGGGGTTATAAGGTGGGTGACATCTCAGTTGCCAAACATCAAGTCAATTGTATGGAGAGATCTGACTTATTAAAATATAGAGACCATTCCAATACATTACCCCAACCACTTAGATTTACTACTACTTACGCTAGAAATTCCAATCGTCTTATTCAGAGTGTTAATACACACTGGAATATTCTGCAGTGTGACCAGGACATTTCTAATATAATTCCAGACCAATGCCTCTTTTCATACAGGAAAGGTAAAAATCTGAACTCATATTTTAATCACTACAAACACAGTGACATCAGACACACTGAGTATGTTCAGACCACTTTATCAGGGGACATCTTACATGGATGCTTTCCTTGTGGTCATTGCACCAATTGTCAATATATTAACAAATCCAAGGATTTTTCTAGTAGGAATTGCTCCCAAGTCTTTGATCTTCAATTTTTTGCTAACTGCAGTAGCGATTGGATCATTTATCTGGCCACTTGTAATTGTGGAGCATTCTATGTGGGGCAAACATCACGCCCCATGAGAATACGTATTTCAGAACATATTAGTAATATAAAACAAAAAAGAATGAATAATGCTCTATACAAACACCATATGGCACATCCTACAGCTAAATTCATGTTTACCATCACTGATATGGTACATGGTAATCGCACCAACAAAACAGGATGGCACACAGTATTGAATGGTAAAGAAAAGAAATGGATTATTAAACTTGGTGGCTTGTTTCCCCCTGGATTAAATGAATATTTATGAGCATCCACCAATAGGTTCTGATCTTATGGTATTTAAACAGCTTTGATTTGCATATTTTTATACACTGAAGAAGGCTGTGTAATTTGTTTCCAGCCGAAACTGGTCTGTTTTGCTGTTATGTACCACTAAATATATTATTTATTTTTATCCAGTCACTGTTTGCTGGCTCTTTTTTTCTTGTGTTTACCTATACTTTTTTGGAGCCATGCAGCAGCTCTTGTGCAGGGGATTTTTTGGGCTAGCAATTACTAGGTCAGAGGGCATCTTGCAAGTTTCAGAAAGCACACTGCAGTTTCAAAAAGCATCTTTTTCAGTTTCATATGAAACTCAATTTATATATAACACAGTGCATGTAAAATAGAATGAAAAACGTGTTAATTCTCCTAACTACTAATTAGCATTAAGCATACACACATTAATACATATTTTTCTAACATCGTCCATCTAAAAGAAGACTGTGCAATCTGTCACAGGTTTAGTTACAGAACCCTGATAGAGCACAAAAAAAATTTATCTTAAAAGGTTGTCTTAAGTCAGATGTCGAAGAGGCCATATCTGGTCCAGAAACAAAAGCCAGTTCATCCTCTTCTTCTAAACCAAAAAAGCAAAGTCACTCTGTTCCGACATGTTCCTTGAAACTGCCTTCTAAAATGGCCAAATCAGCCCCACTGCCGACAGCCTCCTTGACACTGGTGAACCAAGATATTCAGTCATAGGTGCCATCAGCACTGACTTTGTTGGCATCAATGCCCTCAGTACTGGCATCGGTACAAACAGCACCCCCTTTGGTACCAAATGACCACTCGAAACTGAAGGACCCTCAGACAGTAATTTTACCTTGCACAACTTACACCCCATCATTGGATCCCTTTGTGAACCGTGCTCCCAGTCCTTTTTTGGAGACAAGGCCACCAAGATCTCCATAGGCCTCCTCTGTTCAGTCCACCAAGAGTTTGCCTGAATCTGATATTATTAGACTGGTTGATCAGCTCCTTACGGCGAGGGGATTACCTCCTTCCAAGGTTCATAGCCTTGTTAGTTCTGGAACCTTGCCTTCTTCCACACCTCTACGTATTTCTCCTTCAATTCCAGCTGAGATTTCAGAACCCTTGGTGCCAACCTTCCCTGCTTTGACTGTATTGGTGCTGGTCAGAGCTCCTTCTCTGGAACTGGTAGTTACCCTGAGTTCTTTCGTTTTGTCAGAACTGGAGACCTCCCAGGGTTGGGACTTCCATACCGGTTCTGAGGGGCAAGGTTCGACTTTGATACTTTCAGAGCCTTCCATGCCCCTCTGTGCTTCAACGTAAGCTTGACCCTGGCTTCTGATTCGGAGGTGGCCTCTTCATTGCAGTATGGGACCATGGTTCCGAAGGAGTCTATTTCAGGTCTGGGCTCCCATCCCTATACTGAGGGACTTGCCTTCCAGGCTATGGAGAGGGCCTTGTCCACTGTGGGCAAACAGTTTATGTCTTCCTTGTCAGACCAAACATTGTTTCCATCCCGTCAAGCGGAGCTTCTTCCAGTCTCTACCCTGGAACAGTGGGCACAAAAGTCTCAGGATCAAACCACTTTGGTTGTGTCATCATCGGATACCTCTCCGGAGCACCCCACCGAAGAGGTACCTTCAAAGAAAAAGTGCAAGAGGAAGCACTTGGACTCCCCTGTTGAGTCCTTCACAGAGGATACTGATTTTGATGAAGGGGAAGGTTCCCCTAAGTCACCCCCTGAAAATGTTTCCTTTGGGGACGTCCTAGAAATTTTTAAACAGAGGGTGGCTGGACTACCCTCCAGCCTTCCTCAGAGGAATCAGTATATCTAGATGCTTTTCATGCCCAGCCATCTACCTCTTGGATCTCTTCACCTGCTGACGATCTTGTTAAATTGATTACTCAGCAGGCTTAGAAGTTACCTGACTCTATCAAACTGATCCCAATAGAAACCTGAGAGTATTCTCTCTTCCCATACAGATCAGCAACACTGGGCCAAAGGTATTCCTGTGGACTCCATGGTGGTTGCAGCAGCCAGCAAGTAGGAAACTTGCTAACGAAAATCCTACTATCCATCTCCCTAACAAGGCGTCTAGGACAGTGGATAGATTTGGGAAGCATGTATACACTTCATCGACCTTCACTCTCAGATACTTGAATTATATAGCACATTTTACCAGGCTTCAAAAAGATCTGATTAAAGAGCTTTCAGATACCCTTTCAGGAGCAGTAGCTGAAGGAGTTAGAGACAAAGTTGCTTCTCAGCTTGCCACCCTAGAATCTATCACCAGTTCATCCATGAGGCTAATTGCTGATGCTGCTGAAGCTGCTGAGCGGCAGGTTCAGGTGTAGCCAAGCAGGAGACATTCCTGGATGTACTTATGTGATTTAGTGGAGCAATTTTAGTCTTCTTTCGTCAGTGCTACGTTTGACTGATCATCCCTGTTTGGCCTCAAAGTTAAAGATACTCTAGCCAGATGTGAGAAAGATGGAAAGACCCTTTCTGCCATGGGTGTATGCTTTTCCACTCCTCAATGGCCTTTATTCCAGGAACCAGAGAAGTGGTAAGCTATGGTTCAAAAAGACCAAAGGGCCTTTCCAGGAATCATATGGCAATGATTTCTGTCAGGGCAGAGGCAAGAGTAATAATTGAAGATGCCATTCAAGAGGCAGAAATGACCCGCAGAATCAGGGTTCTAGAGACTTTCCCTGGTAACTCCTACCAGCTCTCCTGAAAGGAGGTTCAATTGCCTTCCTCTGGAGCCTGTCGGGGACAATTATCCCTGCATCAATCTGCCTGGGTATGAATAACAATGGACAGATGGGTGCAGAGGATCATTATCAGAGTTTACAACATCCCCCTTTCAGAGGAACCAAGAAAACCAAGAAGAATCCTGGACATTCCACCCAGTCACAGGGCTTCAGCAGTCTTAGAAATTCAAAAACTGCTCAACAAAAGAGTCATCCAGGCAGTCCCACCAGACCAGAGAGGATCTGAAATTTACTCAAGACTCTGTTTAGAGCCAAAGAAAACAGAGGAATGAAGACCGATTTTGGATATCAGTCAGTTAAACAAATTAGTTCAACAAACCTAATTCCAGATAATCTGGTTTCAGTCTATGCTTCCATTCTTGGTAAAAGATGATTAGATGTGCTCAGTAGATCTTCAGGATGCATATTACCATATAAAAATGGACAAGCAGTCCAGAACATTCCTGCGCTTCTGGCTGAGAGTCAGTCACTATTGGTTCACGGCACTGCCCTTTGGTCTCACCACAGCCCCCAGGGTATTCACCAAATGCATGTCAGTAGTAGCAGCTCATCTCAGACTGCTAGGATTCCAAGTGTTTCCATATCTAGATGACTGGCTCCTTACCACTGCCACCAGGCATCAACTCCTAAAGGCATGAGATTACACTCTTCTCATTTGTTCCAGCTTAAACTATGAAAAATCCCATCTAGAACCATCACAACAGCTGGAGTTCATTGGAGCTATGTTCGACACAGTCACCAGCTTTGCATCACCTCCCCTAGAAAGACTACAAAGGATCAGATCACAAGTGAGCCAGATCATTCGAAACAAGAAAGTAACAGCAAGACTCATTCTACAGGCTCTAGGGTCAATGGCAGCCTCTATCACTCTAGTTCCCTTGGCCAGATATCACATGAGAATTCTTCAATGGTTTCTGGCCTTCCAATGGTCCTTATTGAATCAGCCGATGTCCCATCTGATTGTGATCGCCACTCGATGTAAGGAAGACCTAAGTTGGTGGCTTCACTCCAATGAAATACTGTTGGGCCGTCCCTTTGTCGCTCCTCGACCGCAAGCCATAGTGACCATGGGGAGGCATTATCTGGGAAAGACAGTCCAAGGCACTTGGTCCCATCTGGAGGCCAACTTGCATATCCATGTTCTAGAGATAAGGATGGTGCTCTTAGAGTTGCAGGCATTGCAAGATACCCTGCCCTTGGGAATGATTGCAATACAAACAGACAATATGCCAGTAGTCTGATACATCAACAAGCAAGGGGAACGAGATCTTACCGTCTTTGTCGAGAAGCGCTCAGAGTTTGGCAATGGGCGATTTCCTCCAACCATTTTGTGATGGCAACACACATTCCTGGGAGTTCCAATGTGATTGTGAACAAATTGAGCAGAACCATCCTCATGCCTCACGAGTGGCCTCTCAATCCATTGATGGAGGACAAAATATTTTGTCACTGGGGCCAACCTTGCTGCAAGCTGTTTGCGTCCCCTCTGAACAACAAATGCAGCAGTTACTTTGCCCTAATCCCACCCCCCCAGGAGAGTCCCCCAGAGACCTTCTCCTTCACGATTGGCACCCCGGTCTATTGTCTGCCTTTCCTCCGATTCCACTAAAATGTCAGTTTCTAAAGAAAGCCAGCAAGTTGAAGAACAGAATAATAATAATCATTGCCCCATTCTGGCCTTGACAGGTCTGGTTTCCCTTCCTATGGCCTCATCTGCTTCAGAAACACTGGATACTGGACATAGCTCCAGACCTATTGTCCCACCCGGAGGGACTGGTTCATCCAAATTTGCAAGATCTCAAGCTCACTGCATGGCTTCTCCAGTTCTTATGACTGCCAGGCATCCCTCTCTCATCTCCCCAGTCCAACGCATCATTCTGGCCCACCACAAACCTTCAGCTAGAAAATTGTACCATAACAAATGGCTAAAGTTTACTAAGTGGTCACTAGACTATAATCTTGACCCATATTTAGCACCCGTAGACAAAGTTTTAGGACGTTTTAGCCTTACTCTACAGGACAGGCCCATCAGCCTGTACGATTCGGGTGCATCTTGCTGTGATGTCTAACTTCTATATTGGTTTCAATGGTTTAGCACTTATGTCACATAAACTTTGTAAAGCCTTTTTGAACAGAACCTTAATGCTCAGACCTCCATATAAAGAACCCTCTGCACAATAGGATTTGAAGGTACTTCAGTCTCTTATTTCTCCCCCTTTTGAACCTTCAGCAAGTTTTGAATTAAAATGTTTGTCCTGGAAAACCGTATTTTTAATAGCTATCACTTCTGCCAGGAGAATATCAGAAATACAAGCTTTGTCCTGCAAATCCCCCTACTTAATCTTTCATAAGGACAGGGTCTCCCTCCGGACAAATTCCTCCTTCCTACCAAAGGTTGTTTCCGAGTCAAATATCAATCAGGCTTTACAGCTCCCAGTCTTTTTTCCCAAGTTTTCCAATACAGGGGAACACTGTCTACATTTACTATATGTATAAAGACAGTTATGTTTCTACTTTCACAGAACAAAGGATATTAGAAAATCTGACCAGCTATTTATTGCCTTTTCTTCCATCTCTTTAGGCAGTCCAGTATCTAAAGTTACCCTGGCAAAATGGCTTAAGGACTGTATCACCTTTGTTTACAACAGAAAGCGACTCCACCCACCAGGTCCTGTAAAATCACATTCAACGAGAGCTATAACAGCATTTGCAGTTTTTCATGCCAGAGCTTCTTTAGTTGATATCTGTGCAGCAGCAACATGGGCATCTCCTCATACTTTTATTACGCATTGCAAACTGGACGAGATCTCTAGAGGACGTGCATCATTCAGCTCGATGGTACTTAGGAATATTCTTCCATGAGAACTCCCAAGATTCAGGTAGCTAGGGAATCTGTCCCTCCGTCAAGGATTATGTGAAGACTGACAACATCAGATAAAGAAGTTATGTCTTACCATAATGTTTCATCTGTGTTGTTGAACTTCACTAATCCTAGACATTCCCTCCCTCCTTTCCCGGCGTTTAGAACTCTTGGTGCATCAAATATTCTCAAAGACTGGCTTCATAATAGGGACACAGATATGGCCTGTTATCTATTATTTCTTGTCTGTTACTATAGTTTGCAAATTCGATCTGAGGTAATTTGGTGAGAAACATTTTGGGTAGAGTTCATCTTGACAGTTTTGTAAGGCGCGAGCTGGAATGACAGCCGAATCAGTTCCGAGGCTCGGAACCAAGCCCACATTCAAGGATTAGTGAAGATTGACAACACATATGGAATGTTATGGTAAGACATATCTTTTTGTTGTATACCAGCAGAGGCAATTGCAGTAGACCAAGAGGTAGTGTATTCCCATATGGACACAGGGTTTGTACCAGTCTTTCCATTAATCCATTTTTGCTGCCATGAAAACCTCTTGCAATCCAAATCCTCAATAGTCAGTAGCAGCAGTAGTGTATTCCATTTGTAAGGTGGGAAAATTATTCAGGTAGAGTACAGGTAGAAAAGAACTGCAGTGCATACTTTCATAGAATGCTGTTTTATGTTTCTTGCTGAAAAGCCATAAGTAGTAACTTAATCCATGGAGTAGAAAACCAGTGTGCAGTGACTGTTTAGATTTCAGAAACTCAGGTTTATTTACAGAACCAAAATAAAAAAAAAAAAAGCTTTTCCTCAGTTTGGGGAACATAAATGAAGACATATATTTTGTCAGCACTGTATATAGATGAATATAATATCAGTGAGCATATGTCTTGTGATTGTGAACAATTCTTTCAGGAAACAAACAGCCTAAGTACTGAATGCAGAAACTTTCACAGTTTAAGTTAATGATTTAAGACAAAAACTTATATTCTCGTCCAAAAACAGTTTAGTACTAATATAATTAGAAAGTCTAGTTCATTGTAGTCCTTTTGGTTTCAGCAGAATTTATCACTTTTCTTTACACAGGAGAGCAACTTCTCACATAGTCTTATAAGTCCTCCAACACACCTCATTGAAATACCTTTAGTTAACAGAGTTGATTTTGGGTTCCTCAAGTCTCCTCCAAATTCTTCTGTAGGAATCTGCTATACTGTAGCTGCATTAATCATTTTGTACTCCGAGTCAGCTAGCTCCACCCTGATTTCCATAGAACCCTCCTTAAATGCTTGGAGAAAAGTCCTGTACTTTCTTGATTTTTCCCCTTGTAGATCTGCCCACTCTTAAAGGTTAACTCCAGATTTAGTGTGAAATCCCTTTGTGGGCTCCATGTATATATTTGCGCCTGCATGTGTATGTATATGTGTGCGCATACTTGTACATGCATGTGTGTGTGTGTGTGTGTGTGTGTGTGTGTGTGTGTGTGTGTGTGTGTGTGTGTGTGTATATATATGTATAAAAAATGCACATATATATTTAGCTGTAAGTGGTGCAAGACTGCTACTGTATGACTACATTAGATTTTGAATTGGAGTTCTCCATTTAAGGTTTGGATACCTTCTTTTTTGTGGTTATAATATTACAGTTTGTTTTATTTTAAATTTTGTTTTTCCTTAAAGTTTTTTCTTTGAGTTTTAAAAGTTATTGGTGAGAGTCTGAAAAAAACATTTCCACACTTTAACTGAAAAGGAGTTAAATTGATTTGCCGACATTGTAGAACTTATCTTTGCACCACACCATGTAGTGCATAAACTCCTGAACAGTACTTCCCTCTTCAGTGAATGTTTTTGAAATGTTATTAATATGTCAAAATAATTTTAAAATACATGGATTCCTTGTGCTGACATCAGAGGAAAATAAGGAACTTTAACCTCAGTGAATTATGCATTGCAAAAATCATCTGCTGCACCCATAGATTTTAATGGGGGCATCTATGCACATGCACGAAGGTGCCTCATTAAAGTGTATGGATGTAGCACACTTACTGTGTGGTAACATCACAATTGGAGAAGCTAATTTTTTGGGGGCTGTGGCTTAATAAAAAAAGTTTGCGTAGATCAGTATGTGTGTATATATCTTTAAGAAGCTATATAAATACTGAGCATGTGCAAGCTAGAATGCCATTTTGTAGTTAGCTTTTGAGATGTAAGCATGTATGTTTGTAAGGTCCATCTGTAACTAGTTTGTTCATATTTAGTGATGGTGCTGTCCGTCCTGATGTGTTTCTATGTATTAAAGCATCTAAACAAAACCCCAGCCTTCTTGTTGTGTGTTAGAGATGAAAAAACACAATAGTGCCAGAAGTGGAATGTCTAAAGGACATGGTGTCAGAAGGGGCATTTCTAACGGGCATGGAGTCAGAACCGGCATATCTGAAGGGCATGAAGTTAGAAGAGGCTTGGCTAAAATGACTAGAGGCACTTGTTTAGAGCTGGTGGAATATGCATGAGCAGATCATCCCTAAAATGTACAAACTTCGCAAAACAGGTCAGAAACGAATTTCAGATATTAAAACTTGCTCAACTCTATTTCTTTTTTTTACATAATATGAAATGAGGTATACAGAACATTCTAAATGATATTCACATAAACTGCCATGTATGATATTGATAAAAATCAAATTACTATAGAAAATGTTTGAAATAAAGTCCGAATTGCATAAAACAAATTAAATGTAAGGAAACGACTGCATTTTCGTAAAGCATACATTTTCGTATTAAGCAAAGATGTCCGAGTTATCAGAAGTGTATAAAGTGTTTGCATGTTTGTGCAGTGTTACAGTAAAGCTATTTCGCAAAAGTACACCTATTCCAAGGCATATTTTACAGAATACAGCCATTACGGAACATATTTTGCAAAGTTCAGTATTTCAAAGAGTTTATTGTGCATTTGAATGTTGTTATAAGCTCACAGAACTGTTTGCTCGTACATAATTACAAGGGCCATATTTTCAGTGTGTTTGTGCATACTTTGTGGGTATGGTAGATGGATTTCAAAAACCCATTGCACTTATGTTTGACAGTAATATTGATGAGAACTGGAGAGTGTTTGAGCAAAAGTATGACATTTTCATACAGTCTGCATTTTTTGATAAAGATGACCGTGCAAAGGCATTTATTCTACTTAATTTAGCTGTGTCAGAAGTCATAGAAAGGGAGCGCTCATTTGTGTATGCACCTGCTGTCTATACAGGAGAGGGGGAAACTGCCAAATTTTGTACCATCTGAGTCAAGGGAGAATCCAGAGTGCTTAAAACGTAAATTGAGAGAAATGTGTAAACCCTAGACAAATGTTACAATGGAAATGTACTTATTTTACGCAAGGGATCAAAAGCCTGGTGGAACTTTTGCAGCATGCATAACTGACCCCAGGAATAAAGCTAAAACATGCAGATTTGGTGATTTAAGGTTGATAAGACAGACTTGTGTGTGGTATAAAAGATGATGCTGTGAGAAAGATTTAGCTTCGTGATAGGGATTTAACTTTAATTAAGGCTATTGAGATTTGTCAGATATACAAGCTCACAGAAAAGCACACAAATATGCTTACAAATGAGAATAGTTGTAGAAGGTACAGTGATAAAGCTCATGTTCATAGTATGCAGTACATGATTAAAAGAAACATAGCATTAACTGTAGCCCCTGCAGCACTCACTGGTAAACCCCAGAACGTTCCAGCAAATTCCAGAGTTTGCACAGTCTCAGTGAAGCATAAGAGTGAATCAGCAAACTCAAAGCATGGGCCCCAACCTAGTTTCATTGCCAACTGTCGTAATTGTGGTGTAAGCCATGAATCTGAAAGGAAGAAATGTTTAGCTTTGCTCAACAGTGCCACAAATGTAATAAGTGGAATCATTTCAAAAGGTTTTGCAATCAAAAGGCCCACATTCTTTTATTAAAAGGGAACATTTTAAGAAACGAGTTGATCAGTTAGAAAGCATGCAGTCTACTCTTTATGTTAATGGTGTGTCAATGCTTCATGAAACAGTCACTGCAGTAGATTACGGGCAAAGAATGAAGTACATTGTACTGTTCGGATAAATGGCAAACCCATAGAGATCAAAGTTGACACAGGTTCCAAGTGCAATGTTATATCAGCAGAAACAGTAGCCAGAGTGTGTCAAGGTGAAAGCCTTGATTTGGCAAGGTGTGTGAATAAGGTTGCCAACTGTACAGAATTTTTTTGGACTGTCCAGAACTAAGGGACAGTGTCCAGAAAACGGATTAATTTTCTTTTAATTAAAAAAAAATCTTTTTCCCCCCCTTTTTTTTTTAAAGAGTGTTCTTCTTTAAGAACACCCTCTGCACCTGGTCGCATCTGGTCACACACAGATGCAGAAGACAAAAACAATTTTTTGCATCTGTGTGACTGATTGTTTATGTCTTTGTTTTCCGCGCACGTGGAATTTGAATTCTTGAAGACATTTGAACTGTGCAGTGGACCACGAACGGACATGTTTCAAATGTGATTCAGGTATTTATGAAATGCTGCAGTTTTACCTATTTGTTCCACAGTCTGTTTGCATATATAGAGGAAGCAGAATGTGGAATTCATAGCTATACAGTAATATGTCAAAGTACTGTTATTGGAAATTAATCCGCAGTGGTACAGCGGTAGCGTTGTTGCCTAACAGCAATAGGTTCTCCTGTTCGAGTCTCGGCTGGAGTGCCTTCTGTGCGGAGTCTGCATGTCCTCCCCGCGGTCGAGTGGCCTCCAAAAGACATGTGTGAATGGGCGTGCCCTCGCTGAAGATTGGGCGTCGGGTTGGCAACTCGGCACCATAAAAATCGACTGTCAATCATTAGCGGACCGGAGTTCCGCTGTGGCGACCCCTAACCGGGAAAAGCCGAAAAGACAAACAACTGTTATTGGATATTAAGTAGCTATGTTGCTGGCTAAAGTTGCAAGCAATAAAGATACTAGGTCTGAAGGACTCCATGAATATTAAATGTATTTTGAAACAGAAGGCTACTAAATTATGATACTGTTTTTATTTATGATACTGTTTTACTCATGTTTTCACTAAGTGATTAAGTAGAATATTTTTGTTGCACTTAATTATGCATTTTAGTATTATTGGTGGAGACATAATCATTTAATGTGATCAAAGAAGTCTTTTAAATGTTTCTTTTTCTGGATGAATTAATTTCTGGTGACAGATTTAGTCACAGACTTCTGACAAATATTAGTAACTGGTGCTATACAAATGTAATATATCCAAAAGTGCAAGTGTGACAAGCCTGCCTGAGGATGCTATTGTACTAATCAAATCTAGTTGCATCAAATATTGACAGACAATTTAAGCACACCCCGCTCTCTATAAAGATGATGGATGCCAAACCAGTATTCAGTGGGATCATGTCAGAAGATCATATGATCAATGTGCACATTCATGTATCTGAATTTATGACGCCTTATAAACCTTAGAGTACCACATTCATGTGATACTGCATACATGTATATATATATATATATATATATATATATATATATATATATATAAATAAAACCTTAGAGTACCACATACACATGATACTGCATATATATATATATATATATATATATATATATATATCGGTCCACCACATTTTTCTTCAATGCCGTTTCTTCAACAAACACAGGGGGTGTGGTTTAATGCCAATTGTATGGATAGCCATGCATTAGAAATGTTGATATTGTGTAATGTCAAGATATGTCAATGATATGGATACCCACACAGTCGAAATGTTGATATTGTGTAATGTTAAGATAGGTAAGTAGGGATGGAGGGGTGAGAGTGTTTCTGCATGTATATGTGAGGTAGGTTCAGGATCGGGATGAGTAAAAGATAGGTGTTATATATTTGTGTACGAGTTTATGTATTTTAGGGTTCACGTCAAGGTTAGGTTAGGGGATAAGATATAGTATTGTCTGTGTTTCCAAGAGTGTCTTGCGTAGTGGCAGTGTTATGGGATGGATTTAATGACGGTAAGGTATAGCGTTAAGGCTGAGGAAAGAGGCGGCATTATAGGGTTTGCAGCCATTACTGGCCAGATGCATTTACTTTGAATGTTGGTTTTCAATGCTGTTTCAGTGAATGCAAATTTCAAAGGCAGAAAGGTTTTAATGTTAAGTCTGTTTTCATTGTGAAATTGCATTACTTTATTTAGCAGATGTCTATCAGTGTTTGTGCTAAAAAAAAAAATAAAAAATTTAAATTAAAAAAAAATATCTGTAATCTTTGTAGAAGTAAAAGTAGAAAGCAAGCATGCTCACTGAGTTTTTGAAAATTTTTTTATGGCAACTTCAAAATGGAGGAAGTGGAAATATATGGAATGACACTGAATGGCTGGGGAGGGGGACGGGGAAAAAAACATTACATGCATTTTCAAGTACATTTGTCCAGAATTTCATGATGAAAAGTTGAACCCCCAATGTAAATCTTGTTGTGTGTGGAGGTGAGAAATTCAAACAAAAGGCTCAGTAGCTCAGTAGTACTTCAGTTCTGAATCTGCTGGAAGAAGCTGCTATTTGTTATTATATGTGGTTAAGATTTCATTAGGGGCTCAGAGACAGTTTGAAAACAGGACTGCTTCATATTTGCTTTCATTAACTAGTAAGTCCACCCACTTTACTTACAAATTTTGCCTAATCCTTTTTTTCTACCTATGCTGATCTGTTCAAAGACAAACTAGGCAAACTTCCAGTGTGTATTCCATGAAGTTAGACCCAGAGGTCAGTCCTGTTATCAGGTTAGCATGCAAAGTTCCAATAGCCATGCAGGACAGAGTTAAAGCCGAGTTAGATAAAATGGTGCGACAGGGTGTAATTTGTCCAGTTGAAACTCCAAGTGAGTGGGTATCTTCCATGGTAGCAGTTCATAAGAAAAGCTCAGATGACATCAGAATATGTATTGACCCATTTGATTTGAACAAAGCACTTAAAAGACCTCATCATCCAATGCGCACAGACAAAGAAGTCGCAGCCTTGATGCCAAATGCCACTATTTTTTCTGTCTTACATGCAAAGAGTTCATTTTGGCAAATTCAGTTTGACAAAAATTCTCATTGCTTACTTCTTTCAGTACTCCGTTTGGCTGGTACAGATTTTTGAGAATGCCATTTGGGATAAATTCTGTAAGTGAATTCTTTCAGTGTAAAATGGAGCAAATTTTTTCTGGGTATCCTTGTGCTGTTATAAAAGACAACATACTAGTAGGAAGACACAATGAAGCTGAACATGACAGAAACCTCAGAAAAGTTCTAGAAAGGGCACGTCAAGTGAATCTTAAGCTCAGCCTACACAAAAGCAAATTCAAGCTACAAGAAGTTACTTATGTTGGTCATTTATTTACCAGGACAGGCTTATGACCAGACCCTTCAAAACAAACAGCCATTCTCGAGATGCCAGCTCCAGACAACGTTTGCTTGGTATGGTCAACTACCTAGGCAAATTCATTCCAGACTTGAGTCAACTTTCAGAGAGCTGACACGCAAATATGTATCCTGGTCTTGGTTATAGCAACACCATAGAGCATTTGATGTCTTGAAACAGAGAATTGCTAGTCCACCAACTCTCAGATATTATGATGTTCACAAACGAGTTACACTTTCCAGTGATGCTTGAAATTTGGTCTTGATGCAGATATTTTACAAGAAGATCAACCTGTTGCCAGTGCCATGAGAACATTTACCCAAACTGAAATGCAATATGCCCAGATTGAGAAAAAGCTTTTGGCAATTGTGTTTGCATGTTCGAAGTTCCATTACTATGTTTATGGTAGACCTATCCAGATTGAAACACATCACCAACCTTTAGTCATAATCCTGAGAAAGTCAATGCATTCAGCCCCAGCCAGACTGCAACGTATGATGCTGAGATTACAAAAGTACAATTGCAATCTTGTCTACAAGAAAAGCAAACTTCTTTATCTTGCTGATACCTTATTCAGATCACCCAGAAACACCACAGAACAGCACATGAATGAGAACCTTGATTTTGAAGTCATGGGTGCGAGAAATTTTTCTTTCACATGTCTTGATGAGCTAAGAGATCACACAGCTACAGATCCAGTTTTACAGAGCCTCAACCACTTTATCAGTCAAGGATGGCCGTCAAAGCAATCTAGTTTACCACAAGAAGTGCAACCCTATTTTCCATACAGAGATGAATTTTGTCTGACAAAGGTATCATGATGAAAGGCCTGAAAGTAATTATTCCAAAGTCCTTGTAACCAGACTACATTACTGTCTTGCATCATGGTCATCCAGGAACCAAATCTACCAAAAGAATGACGAGAGGACTAGTATTTGGGCCTTCAATATCACAAGACATTCAGAGAGAGTGCTTTCATCTTGTTCAATGTGTAATAATACAAAGTCTCATCAACAGAAGGAACCACTCCAGCTAAACCAAATTCCGGAACTACCTTGGTCGACAGTAGCCACAGAATTCTTCAAGTGGAATGGTCAGCATTATTTGGTGTTAGACTCTTAGTCCAATTGGTTCGAGATTGGCCTGCTTCCTAATCTAGCATCCAGTACAGTCATTACTAAGATGAAGTGTAATTTTGCTGTTCATGGTAGTCCACACAAAGTTATTTCTGACAATGGCACGCAGTTTACAAGCCAGCAGTTCAAAACATTTGCTGAAGAATGGGACTTTCTCATGTCACAAGTAGTCCTGAGTACCCGCAGTCAAATGGTTTGGCAGAACGTGCAGTCCAAAGTGCAAAGCAGTTACTTGAGAAGTCAAAATGAGGTAATAATGATGTTTTCCTCAGTCTCTTGAATCTCAGAAATATTCCTTGTGATAAACATCTTGGTTCACCTGCTCAGAGACTTCAGTCGAGACAAACCAGAACCATATTACCAATCAGTAGTCAATTGTTGGTTCCATGCGTCAAGAACAAGTTAGTGAAAGCCAATCTGTTGAAGAAGCGTTTAACCCAGAAGTCCTATTATGTTAAGACTGCTCAAGCCATTACAAGAAGGAGAAGTGGTAAGGATGCAAATGTCCTGAGGGCATGATCAGATTGGTGTCATGAAGAATAATGGTCCAGATCCAAGATCGCACATTGTGGAATCAAAAGATGCTTCAACAAAGTATTAGTTTAAGGGTGTGCACAATTATGCAACCAGCTTATTGTACGTTTTTTATTTTTTATATTATTTCCCCTAACAGATTTGTTTGTTTTTCAATTGAGTTGTACAGGTTATAGGTTACATAAAAGTGGGAAGTTTTGAAATGATTTATTGTAGTCTCATTTTTTATATCACAAAAGCCTGGCATTTTAACAGGGGTGTGTACACTTTTTATATCCACTGTATGTTGGAGACAAACAAGTTTCATGGTACCAGAAGTGGCATGTCTAAAAGACAGTTTGCAAAGCATTTTTATTAAAACGCTGTCCAAAAAAATAAGGAAAGGTAAGTAGAAAAATATATTGCAACAGCTGACTGTCAAATGCCATAGTGTATATAGAAACATCGTCAAATTAGTTTAACTCATTAACACCCATGTGGTGTAAAATGCCACACCACTAGCAGCCTACACTCATCTTTACATTTCAGAGCATTTTGTGAAACATCAACTTAAAAAGCATAAAATAAACAAATGTGAATATTTTGTGAACAGTAAAATCTGTTAAAAACTGTACAAATAGCTATCAGTAAAAAATATTCTTTACAGTGGTAATAATCAATGCAGTTATAGTTTTTCCATAAATATTATATTATAATGCACACAAACCCAAAATTATATTTTTTGCTAAACATTCACAAACTTGAAAACTGTCATATCGTGAAAACGTGCAACCTAGACATATATTGTTAGAACACTTACATTAACCAAAAGTATGCTTTCATACAACAATAAGAAATTTGACCCCGAGTGCATGTTTGTTCAAGTACTTACAGAAAAATGAAACCACATGCTTAATTGTGTAATTAACAATGTAAATAAGTGAACATCTTTCAAGATGTGTAACTTACAGTGAAATAATCAGTATCATTTTGCTCCATCAACTTCTAAGGTTTCACCTGATTCCATATAGTTTGTAAGTCCCTTGTTTTCTGAAATGTTAAGTATATATGGAAATGGGGTCTGTATTAAATTATCAAAAGTTGAATTCACCGAACAGTATTTCCATAGAAAATACTGTTCAGCGAATTCTGAATATTGCGATCTCAGTACAGTGAAGATCGGAAAATTTGCCCTTTCCTCACTATAGTGTGATCTCAGAGTTGGTATATATAATTAGCAGAGGGTGTGGGGGGCACAGCCCCCCACAAGAGCAAATTCGCTGAACAGTATTTTTGATGGAAATACTGTTCAGGGAATTCAAATGTCGATAATTTAATATAGACCCATGGAAGTGTATATTTTCTTATTTACAAATAACTTGCAATATCACCAGTATGGTATGATATAAATGGACATTAACCACTGATTTTCCTATCTCCTATCATGGCATTTCACACCATACTCTTCAATAGCATGGAGATCTCCAGTTATGAAAGTATAAAAAATAAGTATGAAAATTTGAATGATCATTTGCAAAAAAGTGATTCATTTTTCTACTCCAGGGCATCCTAGATTAACAATCTTGGTTCCAAATTGTTAATTACCTCTTACCATTTCTAATACTGCTGATTATTAGATGGTAAGTCAGACCCTAAAAGCTTTGGATGCAGTAAGGAGCTATGAGTTTTAACTGGAGGTATACAAAAAAAAAAGATGTATAGGATTGAATGAGGAAAGCCTAGCTAACTTGTGGGAAGAGCTGAGATGTTCTTCATCTCACATTGCTGCAGTCCTGACACTTGGGTAGTCCGCTGTCCCAGTCGGCCCGAATACCAAAGTATAAGGCTGACATCGGTCAAGGCGCATTAGTCTGACGTCAGGTGACCGTACAAATGCAATGACGATGACCGACGAATTTCCTCAGTCTTTTTTGCCATGGTCGATGCAGAAGCAGTTTTTTTTTAGTGCAGTTTGGCGTTTGAGATTTTTTCAGTTCAAGACCAATCCAAGATCCAATTGAGTTTAGTAACTTTCCCGGAATATTTTGTTTTTGTTTTATTTTACCAATGTTTTTAAAGTGAAGTGTGAAGTGAATAACTGTATTGGGATACAGATACCAGGGATTACCATACATACCTTATACCTTGCTAGGGCCTGAGCAGCTTGCGGCCTGCTGTCTCCTTGGCTGTCGCTTAAGAAACAAATTATAAAGAGAAGATTAGATTGTGCCCAGGTTAGTTTTTGGGAAGCGGGTGGAATATAAAAATGCTGCTGGGTCGGGCGCCAATTTCAAAAAAGCAAAAAACAAAAAGCAAAACAACCAGGCTGGAAGAACCGAAGAACGTTAGGCGGCTCCACGCGTTTAAGAGACAGCCAGAATTTCAGAAAGGTTCCAGGGTTCAATTTGAAATTGAGAGAAGAGACATTACTGGGCAAGATGGTGAGTCTCAGGGGGGGCTCAGGGTGTATGGAAGGGCTTCCCTCCCTTCCAGTGGTTTCCCCTCCCCTTAGGGTTCCTGGCTCCTGCCAGGGCAGGCCAGGTTTGGGTCAGGCAGGGTTTTAGGGTTGTTGGGTTGCTTACCCCCTTGTTCTTCAGGGTCTGTACCTGAAGCATATGCTTAATGATTAGAAAGATTTGATTACAATGATTGAGGCTGATAGGGTGATACCTGAGGGAAGGTAAGCTGAGGGGTTTGGAACTTGAGCTGAGATGTTTGAGTCTTGAGTGAGAGTATTCCCCTTGCTCTGATGACTGGATTGCATCTTCTCCCTGATGTAGATGATTCTACTCCTTCATTTTCTCTGGGAAGAGTTTCCTCATTCTCAGATTTTTCATTGGTTCTTTGAGCATTATTTTTGTTTTTATTTGGCAGGGGAAGAGTGATCTTCTTCTGGCTAGGATGTTTTGGACTTTCCCAGCATTAGCCTTTAGCTATACCTCCTGTTTTCGGCTTTGCTTTGGAGGTTTTTCAGAGCTGATATGACCCCTGCTCTTTGCTCTGAACCATCTTTTAAGAGTAGATAGGCAGTTAAAGGTGCTTGAATATCAGTTTTAAGTTTTAAGTGGGTTTGCAAGGAAAAAAGGGGTTCCTCCAGATAAAAAGGCAAGGCTTGAAGAAGAAAAAAGGTGTTTTCCCCAGATGGGGAAATGGGGCTTTGAGGAGATGGTTGCCAAAGTCTTATGTTTTAACACCAAAATTTTTGTATACTTAAATTGAAATTCATGTGAGCTTCAATAGAAGTATTATTGTGTTGTTTGATAAAGCAAAATATTATTCATGTTAATGAACAGGTAAGTTAGTTGGAGTTTCTGAACAGGTGGGTAAGCATTCTTTGCAATGTGGTTTTGATGCTGTGCAGGCCTCTTCTGGTTTGATGCCTCCTGGTTGGTTTGATGCTGCGCTGCTGAGGGTGGTTGCTACTGGGTTTTAGATGTTGAGAGGGATCAAATTTGGCTGAGCATGTGAAAACAAAGATTTTTTAAAACTGCCTGGAAGCATTTGCTAAGAAAATGGGGACTGTTGTAGAGTTCTTGCAGAAGAAAAGGTTATTTCTAAGTAGACTGCAAGGCTAAGTAAAGTTTTCATATCAAGATTTCCTCCTTAGTGTCTAGGGGTAGGTCAGGAGGGGTAGGCCTGATTGCTAGTCTCAGGGAGTCTGACAGAGAGGTCTCCTTCTTCAGTCTAGGCAGAGCAGAGTGTTCTTAGGTTGCCCTTTCAGGGAGTCTGCTCAGACCCAGGGTCAGGACTTGGACAGTGCAGAATCCCAGTGACTTTGGCAGCTGCCCCTGACCCTGCCTTTGAAAAGAATTGGATCTTCTGAGACAGATGGGTTTTACATAGGTCACGACTTTTTCCATTTCATTTCTTTACCTTCCTACCTTTAAGGCATCACCTCGCCTACAGGGGTTACAGGTTAAGACAGGCCTCCTCAAAGGCTGCTCTGTTGCCCCTCCTCCAGAAGTTCAAAGCTCAAAGGTCCAGCAAAGGGGCCTAGGATTTTAGGGGCCATTCAGTAGTTCCAATTCAAAAAAGGGGAACAAAAGGATTCCAATTTGGATCTGTCTTTCCTCAAACCTCATCTGGGAGGGATTCTGGACATTCCCTGTCTATGAATAACAGCTATCTGGACATTCGCTCTCCAAAGATCCCAAGATCAGATCCTTACCTTCACACCTTCATGTTCCTATCATGGTAATTGCAGGAAGCAGGTGCTCTTTGAGCCTTGTTTTCGCTTTCCTAATTGCATTGCCTCTGCATTGTTTACTGCTTTTGACCTCTCATCATCACATTCATTCACAAAGGTTCAAGCTTCTGTGCCTCCTTTCACTTTAAAACTTATAAATATTCATCCTCATTGATGATTTTCTTTGGGCTAAAAAAGGGCTGCAAAGGAATATTCTTCAGCATGGCTATAGGTGATAGGCTGAATCCAGGGCTAAGGGAATCTGTGAACGCAATAGTCTCATACCGTGCTTTCTCAAGACATGTGCTTTCTGGGTGTGAGACTGGCCTACAGCACAAGTACCCTACTTTTAAACTCTCGGACAAACAAAAGAATTTTCTCTTTTTCCATCAACTACCTATCGTCCGGCTGACTGCAAGGACAGTCCTTCAATCCTTCTATTTCCATCAATCTTCTCTTCTGGGGCTTCTTGATGCCACCACATGTCATAGGAAGTAGGTTCATATGATCAAACATCAATGGACACAGCACTGCCAGGGAACTTGGACACTGTCACAATAATACCTTGCATTCAAATGTGGTGGGCTTTTCAGTGGGCTGGACTGTGTCCTCAAAACATACCTTGTTCTGGGAAGGAATTTTGTGGTAGGCTCAGGAATGTCACCTAAACAAGGGACTCTCCTGAACCGGCCAGAAGATGAAAGGCAAGTGTGACATACAAATACAAGCAGGTGACTGCGCAAATTTAAAGTGGAACACAAGGAAGGAGATAAGCAGTCCAGTTTGCAACATTTGCTTTACAGACATTCAGGGCTTTACTGCAGTTAGGTTGATTAACACAGAGAACACAAAACACACTTCCAAACACACACAAACATCTTGCAACATACAACTACAAACAATGTGGGACAATCAACAAACAAGCATCTGCAAGAGCAATCCTCTTTGAGCAAAGGTGATTTTTTTGCCAGGAGCACAGAACTCCTTAGCAGAATCTTCAAGCACAGGTGACCATGGATCCCCACGAGTGGAAACTGGATCTTCATGTATTTCATGGATACTGGACACCACAGGTGGAACTGTTGTCTGTGTCTTTTCCCACATTTGACACAGCTAACATTTCTCAGAAAGGCATCTTTCCAGCTTCTGAACCTTCATTCACATTCTTTCAGTTGGAAAAATCTTCATGTGTCACAATGTCTTTCTCTCCACCTCTTCCCCTTTCAAAGGTCCTCCTAAAGATGTGACAAGACCTCCTCCTCTTTTACTCTAATAGCTTAGCCTTGGCAGAGGTCTGCAGCATTGGTACATTTGAATCCAGGATAGCTGTAGATTGGCCTCCATGGCTCCTTACCTGCTGAGGTCATCTATTCAGTGTCCCTCCATGGCCTCATCCCACCTCAGCCAGCTTCATCTCTCTCATACGGTCATCTAATGTCAAGCTTTTTTCTGATTCCATTAACAAGCTTCTCAACAAGTTGTGAATTTGAACCATAGCAGGTCTCAGCTTCCTCAACAAGTTTTGAATGTGATTATGAAATGGAGAATGGTAATAATACAAATTTAGTGTGGGATGGAGGAAGGTTTGTTTTTCTTTTTTTGTGTGTACTCTTCAATTGGATGTCTTACTATGGAATTTGATTTGTGGCTCTCTCTTCCTCTTACTCATTCATTGCTGGACAGGTGTCTTTCTATCTGAGATTCATTCAATTTGTTCCATTCTCATCCTTTGTTCAAAAGACTTAGAGGCATTTTTATAGCCTTCCTCTGTTCAAATTTCTTCTACCCTGCTTGGGACTCACAATTTGGTGTTGGAGAAACTCTGGCTTGACCTTTTTGATTTGTGTCTGGCTCACTCTACCTTTGTTGGCCATTACCTCTGCAAGAAGGGTGTCTGAATTACAGGCCCAAGGGAAGGCTTGTGCTTTTTGCTTTCTGCAAGTGAGCCAAGGTGTGTCTTTAGGCCCTTAAGGGCTTTTGGGCCACTCCTGATTTTCCTGCCCAAAGTGGTATCTTCGCTTCTTTAAACCTTTAATGTCATTTGCCTACCTTTATGTGTTTTTAGCAAAACCTTAAAAAAAGGTTTGCACACTTATTGTTTACATGCAAATAAGGGGAAAGATTTCAGTTATTAGATTTTAGGCAGGGAATTCGTTATTATTTTTCTTTTGAGTTGAAAGTTTACTAAGGTTTCAAAACAACTGTCCTATTTGTTGTTTCTTTTGCTTTGTTTTACTTTCTGCTACTCCCAATCAAAACAGGAGATTGATTGCACCTTTTTCTTTGGATCCACTCACATTCTCACCAGCATATATAAGTCTAAGGGGTGGGGCACCTCTCATATTTTCTTAGCTACTGCTTTGACAGCATTACTATTCTAAGGGCATTACCACCCTCTATTCTTGGGAGGCAGTGCATCTGTTCTAGCCACTGCTATTTTTTCCTGCATCTTGCTCGCTCCTCTATTCTGTGTGGATTTGCCATTTTGCCCTTTGTTCTGCTTTGGGATTCTATGTATCTCAGGACTGCAGCAATGTGAGATGAAGAACATACAGTTTTGTACCTAAGCAGCAGGTGGAGTGTAAGATGAGATGATGATTGCAGTACTAACATAGTACTACTCCTTCCCCTGTCCCTCTAGTGGTGTTGTGCTTTGGATCGTACCTTTGTGGCTTCCTCTGGTATCCCTGTGTGTTGTGTAGGTGGGGGTGTGGTGTGGTGTTTGTTTTTCTATTTGGCCTATGATTTTTAGGTCTTTTGACACTGGGGGTGTTTTTTGGTTTGGCCTTTGACTTTTTAGGGTCTTCTGACATCTGGGGCAAGAAACGGGCTATGTATAGTATCTACCCTTGCCCTTATGGACTAATTTCTGACTGAAATGGGTCTGTGGGCCTGTTCACTTACCTGATTAATAAATTATTAACAAATAAAATGTAAGGCTTCTCTTAGTGATTGAAGAATTATTTCATATGCTCATATCCCCTTTTGCAAGTGCATCTGTGCTGTGCATCTGGGAAGTGGAATGGGTTGAAAATGTGCAGCTGGTGACTTCGATCTTTAAATATAGTCAAAATTTGTGACTGTGAAACATGGAGAGACAAAGCACCTCCAGAAGGTAGACAATAAGAAATCGAGTAGTAGGTGCTGGAAATAGAAGAAGATGCCCAGTGGGGTGGGAGCAAACTAATAGCTCCTGTGTTCAGTTTTTTAAATCTGAAGAAACCTTACATTTTATTTAAAGGCATGCACACAAATACATTTCAACATGAAAGTATATATTGATTAGAGTACTGTTTCCATTTACATTATTATTATTCAACTTTGCCTGTGTCACAAGCACATACATTGTAAAAGCACCCTATGCACGGTTACACCTGAAGTTGACATAACATTTATTGAAAGAGTCTGTAGCAAGCGTTAAGTGTGATATGCCAATGTCAGGTTATTTTACAGATTTTTTTTCATGGTTTGAGAAATGTACAGAATGACTGGAATGTACTTATTTTATAAAGTACTACCCCCAGGTGCCCCTAGTTAATGTGTTCGTCTTGTCATTCCATGGCAGTATGATTCCTTGAGGTCACATCATTTTTAACTGTTTGATTGCTGTTTATCACCAGCCCATCTGGTAGAGTTTGTGAGATAGATTATGCAGAGAGTGAGCTGACCTGACAGTTCTGTACATGAAGGCCAGGTTTAACTTGCATGTGGTACAGTGAGTGATGCACTCCACCTGTGTGATGACAACTGCCTTCCCCATGACATTACTAGAGTAAAACTGCATGTCTTAAGTATTACTACCAGTACTTCCTTTTATGAACTACATGTCACATATGTTCCCGCACACTTTCCTTGAGGAGAGATGAACAGACTGTCTTGTCACTTTTCCCCATACCAGTTCCATCAGGTACCTGAATTGCTTTTCAAACCTTGGTCACCTGGGTCATGGTCTGGACTTTATCCCTCTATGCCAGCTGGCATAAAATGACATTGTTGAGGTAAAAATTGCACATATAGGAAAATGGAAATAATTAGATTCATTTGTATTGCAATTACTCTGAAACAGAGCACAGCTCAATCTTTGAGAGTAAATGGTTCAAAATGTAGTATCTATGTTAAGATCCCTACAGATGTAGTTTGCTTTTGGTGTGCATGGTGCAAGGTGCTCATGCTTGTGTGCTTAGAACATGAACCTACATATCTTATTCAGCATCAACAGTAATCTTTCTCAGTTATAGAATGTTAATTAGGCTAATCATTAATTACCACAGGCTATCAAGTTGGATCGATGTGCCTTTTGAGTGGTTTTGACATCAGGGCTCAACAGGTAGGCTGTTTTGTGGCATGTGGCCAAAACGTAGCTGATGTCAGTAGTTACTGTGCCCCATCTTTTATTCTTTTTCTCCATGTTGCTGGGGTCTTTTAGTTTTTCGGAACTCTAGAATATACTGGCATATTGCCTTTGCTACCCTTGTCTTGCCTTCTTGTATCGCACTGTAATTTGCCTGGCTTTCCTTGCGTTCTGTTCTACTCTTCTCAAATATTATCTTTGTTGAAATTGTCTTGTATATACTATTATTACCTGTTCTACTCTTCACTTTCTCAAACTTTTAAGTGTGATGGTACTTCTTTTCCTGGATATTGTATACTGTTAACTCTTATGTTACCAGACTTGCTCTTGCCTAGTAACTTAAAACTGGAAAATATTTCAAGCATCTTTGCGGCTTAAATAATTTTGGAAACTTATTAAAGTTGGATCTCTTCTGTATTATTTGATCTGTGTGGTGGTTACTTCAGAATTCTTTGTAATTATTTCTGGAGGTTGACTTAAGGTTCCAATTTAAAGGTTAATTCCACCTAATTAAAAAAAGGAGATCACTGATAATGAAGTCAAGCAGTGGATTAAAAATGATGCCTAGTATTTTTAATATGGAATTATTAATGCAAAGTTCTCAGACACTGGAGAAGATTTCAAGCTAATTTGTCATTTAAATTAAATATTTTTGGATGTGTATAAACACTAGATCTGTGCTGTTTTTGTTACCTAAGTGGTGATTATTTCAGAAATTGTTGCATTTTTCTGTTTTTCCTTTTTTTTAGTTGATTAAAGTTCCAAGTTGAAGGGTAATTCCATCTAACCAATGAAAAGAATCACTGCTGAAATCAAGTGAGAATTCAAAAGTAATACCTAGTACTTTTGGAATGGGTTTAGTAATGTTAAGTCCTGAGTGCCTTGAAGAAGATTTCAAGTATCTTTGCTGTTTAAATATCTTTTTGAATACTTAACAGCAAAATGTGCAGCTGACTCCGTGGTCCAGAGGAATGAAGATCTGACTTTAATCTTGATGATCTGGGAATGACTAATGATCCAGGCTCTGATGTAATTGGCCAGCAGGGATGTGAATGATCTGCCAGAATTGTCTTGCCCATCCTTGAGGGAAGGATGTTGCTTGTTATGATTGTATTCTTAAAGCTGGTTGAAACCAGGTGTAAAAGTATGCAGTGCATTGACCAAGACAGATGCAGTGATCTACCAATCATCATAAAGTGATTTAGACAGTTTTTGGAGCATGCATGGAAGCGCACGTACATCACTGGGCTAGCACTGAAGGTCACTCTTTGCTATTGGGCCACTAAGGGAGGAGAATCTGTGCGTAAATACTGCTGTAATCCCTGACTGACTCCTCCCTCTCCTGGTATTCCTGGATGCCGAGATGAAAGTGGGGCTGAAAGAGCCAATGGGTGAGAGGGCTGTATGGTCACAGAAAGAGGAGGAGGAAAAGATCAAGAGAAAAAAAGTTAACAGCACAGGCTTGATGTCTGCAAAACGTTATAGTCAATGACCGATATAAAGGTTAACAGTAAAATGGCAACCTCTGTAAAGAATTATTTTTATGTAATTGTCCCAAACTGTTTCTAAAACCCATTATAGTTAGTTCTCTAAGGCAGCATGCTAAGGATGCCATACTTGTACAAACGGTACTTCAGAAAGTGGGTTCCCATGCTTTGTTCATTTGTCTGTTTTTTTTTTTTCTGAAACTCATTTACTGTTTTAATGTAAGAACAAGAGCCTTTGTATACAAATTTTAAAACCTGACAGAAACATTCTGAGAATCCAGACTGGCTGCCTCAGATAAGTCCATTCCATATCGAGGGATGCTTTTTCTTTGTATTGATTAAGTACTACTACAGGTAATTTATCTTGAGATAATTTATTAAATGTAAATAAAAACATATCCATGTTATCTTGTATTTGCCTGATAGAAATAAACCATTCTGGTCAGACTGTGCCAAATTTGGCTGGAGGTATTTAAACCTCTTGGCTGACATGTGTATAAAGGTTTTTTAATCTTTATTGAGCAGTGTAATTGGTTTGTAGGAAGTATAATATACTGGGTTTTCGTTGGTTTTAAAAAGACAGTTGTGCATGACTGATAAGATGGGGAAGCTGTATTTTGGTTCCACACTGAATTCCATTGCTGGTAATAATAGATACCTTATAAGGCTCAGATTTCTGTATAAAACATGTTCTTGAATGTTTTTTGTTTATTAGTGTTGTGGAGATTAGAGAAGTAATGCTGGAAATTAATATTTATTATGCATTGTACAGCTCTAAAATCGGGAAAAAGATAAACATGTTAACACCTTTTCCAGAGTGATACCTAATCATAACAGCACTTAGGTTGGTACTTAACCATTAAGTACCCTTCTTAGAGATGTTATAATCAGGTCTCTTGCTAGGTCTAATAGAGGACAGTGCCACCTGACAAGGAACAGTGGCAGAGGGTAACACTGCTTTATTTCTGCATGTTGATGCCACTGAAGTATCCTTGAGTTTGTCTTATATTTTCGCTTTGTCCCTCATAAATGTTTTGATTTTCTGGTAAATCTCTGAGGATTACCGTCAGTCAAGACATTAGAGTTTTGTACTTCTTATTTAGAAATTGCATATTGATGCAAAACCTGCTGTTCTATTGACTTTTTAAGTGAATAAGAATGATATTTAAAAACTGCCCCTGATTTTGATAATTTGTTCCTCCATTGTCTTTTGATTTATCCAGACTTCTTAACCAAAAAACTAAGAGTTGTTATGCTGTATGATTGACAGCGCTAAGTGCTTTACCTGCTTTCAAAATGTTTTTTCTGTGAGTACTAGTACATGGAGTAGATAAAGCTAAGTGCACTACAAAGAAGTATGACCAGGTCACCAATAGTAACCTATGTGCTCTCAATATGTATGTCATGTGTCAAACATATAATAAGTTTGTTTTAATCAGAGAGCAGATCATAATCCTTTATAGAATCCTTATCCACACTTGTATTTTAGATGGGTTCGGTTTGGTGACTGTTGCCTTGTCTTTTTATCCCATTGGTTGTCTTTTGTCAGTTACAGATTTCAGTAAATAGAGCTGCAGTATTTTTCCCCAAGTACTGTTACAATGACTGAAATGTAAAAAAGAACAACAAAGCCCTTAGGTGAGATGCGTGAGTGTCCTCTTCTAAGCTGAGTAATAAAAGCCACAGAGAAGGCTCAAGTTCCCCAGTAATGGATTGCTTCTTGCCTGGATTAATCCATGCATTAAAAAAGCAGCTGGTCTGAACTGGTCCATGCATTACATGGACAACTGGTTAAACTGCTTTTATGACTGTATGAATATTAGATCCCAACATATGAGTTTGCAGTAGTAAAACTACAAATTGTTTCATTTATTCTAACCCACATCAATTCATAATTTACTAGGTCTGAGTTCAGCAAATACATTTTACCCAACACAGTTCCTGTCCACTCCTGCTTAGGTAAACAAAGCAATTTGTTACTTCAGCACATATCCAAACCACTGTAAACTAGGCTGGCAAAATCAGTTGTCTGCTTTGTTTTAAAAGCAGACAAAATTTAATGTAATTTGTAAAAAAATCCATTTAAGCCATTCCCTGGCCAAGAAGAAGCCCACCAAATTGTCATGGGTAATAAAAGCAAGTGCAGACTTTATGTGTAGTAAATTGCTGTGCTCAAATGCCAAGCAACAGCTGTCAACGTATGCTGGATGGATATCCCAGCTGCATTTCCTTTTGACATGTCTCAAAAACAGCAGTTAAGTAACCTTGATTTTATTTTCAGAAAACATTTTGATATATCCTTGCATAAAATGCTTAAAACTGCCACTGCACTCTCCCTCCTTAAACATCCCCTACTTCTCATACCTTAATCTACGTTCTGCCCTTAAAGCACTCTTCTCACTAGCTCTTTCTAATCTTCCTTGACTACTCTTTCTACTGTCCTCTAAAATCTATTAAGCAAATTGCCTCAGAGAAACATTCTATTGTAATTATCTTGCCATTATGCAACTACATTATGAACAAACTGGGTTTTTGTAACCACATACCCCAAAAACTATATTCATCTTAATGACATATTTGATTTTATATATCTTGAAATAGTTTTGCTATACTCCTGATTATTGACACTGTATAACATTGCATTGCTACTGAAATGTCTTGTAACAATCCTGTAACATTGCTGTTTAATGCTAATTTATAATGAAAATTGTTTAATATGTTGAAGCTTTTCTCCCCGGGCCTCTGCTGAAAAAGGGCTCTTCAGCTCAGTTGGACAATCCCGGTCAACATATGTAAAATTAAATAAATAAATAATAAATAAATAAAATGAGCAGTCCTTTTTGCTTTAAGAGCACAGAAGGCTTAAGATAAGCTATCCTAGTTGCTTTAAGAGCACATTTAATAAAACACTGTGATCTAGATGTGTAAGTATTCTGTGCACTGACCAAATTTTCACTGCTATCTCTTTATATATATATATATATATATATATATATATATATATATATATATCTATATATATATATATATATATATATATATATATATATATATATATATATATGTGTGTGTGTGTGTGTGTGTATAATGTATGTATTTATTTGTTTACTGGGAAAGTCCATGTGGGATAAAACCCTTTTTCAGCAGGAACCCCGGGAAGAAAAATTTTACCTTTAACATCAGTTTTGACATATACATAAAATACAGATGCATAATATCACAAGGAATACAATATATAGGTAAGTATACATACATGAGAGGGAACAAATGTATAGTAGCTTACATAACCTTCATTTAGAAACAGCATGCCTTTGTACCACAAGTACACATAGTGATCTAGTCATAGTACATGTAGGTGTAAATGACTTAAAACGTACCTCATAGGACTTCATGAAGATAGACATGACGGTGCTCTTGGAACATGTGTTCAAAGTATTTATGAACCTAGCCACAAAGTGCATTTTACTATCACCAAGAGTGATGCCACAATACAAAATATTATTGACTTCAGCAATTGGCTTAGCTTCAGTTGTCATTCAAAGGGGGTCCAGTATGTATTGACCTTTGAGGAGATGGTCTTTAATCTCAGCTTCTTTGCCAGGGTTATCTACACCTATTCCCCAAGGCTTTTTTCATATTGGTTAAAATCTTGTCCACCCATAGTACCTTTTTTAGGCAAAAGCTTTCAACATAACATAACATAACAAAACAGAACAGAATCTGGATAATATAAAGTTATTGCTGCTCAAAGGTTAAGAGCCAAAAAAAACCCCTCCACTTCCTACAAGCACTTCCTACCCTGGAAAACATTGATTTATGCATTGTTACGGAGATCTGGCTCAGGACACTGAGAGAACCCCATCAGTGCAGGGTTTTAACACCTTTCTCACGTTCAGGCCCTCCACACTAAATGAAGGCACTAAAGGGGACAGAGTCTCCATATTTCTAAAACAAATTACACCGTCATACTAGTTAGAAAAGATAATCTGGAACTTCTCCACACCCAAATTGCGATTAACAAGATCTCTTGTCACATCATGGCAGCTCCTAGTATAGGACCCTCTCAGCCCATAACTCTTAATAAACTAATATGGAGTCCCTATGTATTAAGCCAAATACCATTCTTCTAGTGGATGTCAACTACCCCCTCCCCCCATTAACTGGGAGATGTATACATCCTCTAGTCTAGTATGTATGCTTGGAGGTTTCTGGACTTAACCAGTACAAACTATGTAGATCAGTAAGTCGGCACTGCAACCATGGGTGATAAAATCCTAGACTTGGTCCTCACTAATATAATCTTACTAGCAGAAGGAGTTGATTCTGACAAAACTGTGGCAGAAGGGCAAAAAACTAAAATTGGGAGACAGCAGAATGTTTGTGGAGAATGATTACTCATTGTACACAAGGCAGAAGAGGAATAAGTTCATTCCACTATTTAGGGAATGTCGAGACACAAGCTGAGATTCAAACTGTTGTACCCAGCTGTCTTCAAAGTGTTTTTCCCTGGAGGGACAAAATCATTTTTTTGATGAAGTACATGCTAAGGAGGAAATACAAAAGTTTATCCAACAAAAAATGAGCTGTGAAACAGAAGGAGGTTATGCTTCTCGTTGTTCTATTAGTAAAGGCCACAGAGAGACTGTACCTGTGAAACTTTTTCCACAGTTTCAATGGAAAATGAGAGAAGGAAGGGAGCACAAGAGTTGACTAGAAGAAGCGAGAGCATGTTGGAAATGAAGCAGAAACAGGATTTGGGAGATGGAGATGAACAGTAATATGGGATGTTTCTGCTCCCTACCAATTGTAACTCGCTCCCTGGTCAAATCAGACCACAGATCAATCACATTCACCTTAAGACTGAAGCCAGAAGTATCATCCAATACACTGGTATTTAGAGACGGTGCCAAGGCAAATCTACTATAACTTAGTGATGACCTGGCTTAATTCACCATCCCCTTCAGACACAGTGACTCCACCTTTTATGCAAAATTCTTTGCTCCCAAATTTTATGCACATGTGAAGGTAAATACAACACCAAATTCAAAAATAAACCATGTAGTGAAACCGAAATATAAACAGGCTCTATAATTAAAGAAAAAAAAAACTAATTTCACATAAATAAATGTAACTCTCAAAACGCAAAAATAAAAGCTCTAGACCCTGATCAAAATCAACAAAGCCAGATGTGAAGTAAAAATTGCCACCCAGGCAAAGGGCAACCACATAACTTTTTTTTTTTGCTTGAAATATTTTTATTCAATTTTGAAAAAGAAAAGGTTACAAAAATGGTAAACTTTAAAACGTAATACAATAAATGAATAAGATAAATCAGTAAAAAAAAACAAAACAAATTCAATTATAACTGTTTACAATAGGTACAGCAGGCTTAAGACTAAAAAGCTAATAAATGAAAAGATAATCACAAAAAAAAGAAGATCCTAACAACAGTGTCTTCTTCTTCTTTTCCCGGTTAGGAGTCGCCACAGCGGATCACCTGTCCACTCATGATTGGCAGTGGAGTTTTACAGTGTCGAGTTGCCAGCCCGGCGCCCAACCTTCCACAGAAGGCACACACACACACATGCACTCACACCTAGGGCCAATTTAGAGTGTCCAATCCACCTGCAGCATGTCTTTGGGATGTGGGAGGAAACCGGAGCACCCAGAGGAAACCCATGCGACCACAGGGAGGACATGCAGACTCCGCACAGAAAGCACCCCAGCTGAGGATCGAACCAGAGAACCTCTTGCTTTGAGGCTGCAATGCTAACCACTGCATCACCGTGGCTGCCCAAGGTCCTAACAACAGTGTAAATATTTAAATAGATGAAGATGCCAATTCAGTAAGGGCCTAAACCTTCAACCAAAGATTATTCTTTAATTTTCTTTGTATAGGTTCTTCTCTCTTTTACTTTCATTTCTTTAATTGCTACCTCCTTCAAGAGGATAAGAAAGTCTTCAGATTTTGATTCTGAAGATGATTTCCAATTTCTTGTAATATATTTCCTGGCTACAGCAAGTATAGTCCAAGTCAGATAAGTAAAATCTTTCTTTTGTATATCTGTTCCTAGAATATTAAAGAGAACCATTTCAACATACCCCTGAAAACTGATCCGGTAATTAGTTACTTGGGAACCTATGTAGACAATGAACTGTCCTTCAATCACCAGGTATCCATTATTGTTAAAAAGTGCTTTTCCATTGCACAGCTTATTAGGAAGGGTGTGGCACCCAGGTCCAAGAATGTGATCATGCCATTGTATTCCACAGTCGTCAGGCCAATCATTGAGTGTAATGTTCCCTTTGATACGTGCCTGCCCATAACATTTGACACAACTCAGATGCCCACAAAGCATTCTTACCAAAAAATGAAGAGCCTAAATCATAAAAAAACTATGCAGACCATCTCAAAGCCTCGTCCCTCTTCTCACTGTTATTCAGGCCAATGATGGACAATCTCTGCCTCACATACAGAGCTTCAAGAGACCCTGTCCTATCAGACCTACTCCACATTCAGAAAATGTTCTTCATGTTTCACTGTTGCAGTCATTACATTTGGGTTATCTGCTTGCAGGTAGCCCTCACCCGGCCTGATTATCAAAGTCTTGGGTCCCGCGTCAGTTGCTGTCTCTTCTTCCATGACGTCAGGTAATCAGGGGTATAAAACATGCAGCTGATGCCATTACATCAGTCTTTCTTGCCATGCAGTACCCGAAGCAGAAGCAGTTTGCAAGTGCCGGTCGGGCCAACTCCTGAAATTTTCATTTTCGAGTTTCAGAACCGAATTCTTCAAAAAAGCTAAGTACCCCATTGGGGATCCTTTTTCTTGTTCTAAACCGATGTCAGTGAAAGTTAACAACTGTATTTCTTGTGGAAAACATATACCTCATAAAGATTTTCATTTGTACTGCATTCCTTGCTTAGGCCCAGACCACGACGTCCCTCGCTGCCGGTTTTATGCCTTATTCATTCCTCGTACTATTCGTTGTCTGTACATTTTCGCATCTAACTATTTTGGTACTCGGTTCAGTTATCCACAAATGGCTTCTGTAAGCCATCCGACTACTGACATTCTGTAAAAATGTAAAGATAAAGACAGAGACAGACCACATAGGTCCAAAGCTGCCAACGACACTTCCGTTAAGCTAGTCGCCAGTTCGCGATACTCAGTGAGGTGCTTTCACAGCCCCTGATACCCGTTATTCAGATTCGCAGGCCTCTACTAAGACCCATTCGTAGTCCGGTATGCCGCGAGATGCTTCTTCGACTATGGAACCTGCGGATGTTTCGACCTTGGATGGGTCCGGAGCCACTGTGCAGGCACCGGCTTCTGAGGGTGTATTCAGGCCTACTGACTTGCATATCAAACCAACGCCATCTTCTTCTTCAAGGCTAAAACTCGAACCACACCTAGAAAACCAATGTCCAAACCGCATGCTCAGGCCAATATGCTGAAAAAACAAATTATAAGAATGACTGAAGACCTTATTACTCTAATTAGGGGAAGCCACCCTTCTCCCTCTAAGAGACCTATAACTGATTTTCTTTCTGATTCTTCTGATCAGGATTCTGAAATTTCTGTTTCTTCTGATGACCAGGATTTGCCCTTATCTACCTATGAGGATTCTGATGCAGAGGACTCCATTCCCTCTGCTTCCCCTCCAGAAGATTTCTCTTTTGGTGAAACTTTGCACACTCTTAGGGAGCATTTCCACTGGGAAAGCCAGGATTACTCTGACTCCAAAAAGAGGCTTAGGGTATTTTTACTGCCTCAAACACACAGGCCTAGCTATCCCTCCTGTACTGGACATTGTAGATGATGCCTTCTTGGGGATTTAGCCTGGTCCCCAGACACCTTCGCCTCCAGCTCCCCCCAAAGGTACAGGTAGGTATTACTACCTGATTCTCTCTCATCAAGAATCCTATCCTACTGACCTGGAGACCCAGAGACATCCCTAGGGATCTACCAAGCTAAAACTGCATAACTGAACCCCACCCCCCTCTGCGATTCCAGGGGGGTGGACAGATGGGGGTAGCTGCTTCTTCTGCTACTTTGCCCATTAACTCATAAACTAATAAACCAGCAGCATATTATATAGCAGCTTAATTATTACTTATTATGAAATTGATGAAATTGATGTGCTGAAAATGAAATAAGAAAATAAAAACTGCTGAACAAGTTGGTAAACATACTTTGCAATGTTGTTTTGACTCCTTAGAGGCATCTTGTAGGGCTGCTGTTACTGGATCTGTTCTTAGAAGGCATGCTTGGCTTAAGGAGCAAACTCTGCCAGATCACGTTAAAGCCAAATTACTGGATGCTCCCTTAAACCAAGACCATCTGTTTGGCAGCAAAGCAGAAGAAGTTCTTAAAAAGATGGAGGAAAAAGCTAAATCTATGCAAACTGTTAAAGATTTCCTGCAAGTACAGCCTCCTAGATTTAGTAGGCATTGGCTTTCTAAGAATTGGTCCTTTCCTGTCTCTTCCAGGCCTTCTCATTCCAAATCCAGGAACAGCAAACCACCTAGGCCACAGTCTCCAGGTACTCACAGGCCTAAGCAGTGGGGGGCTCCCACTTCCAAAGCTGGAAGTAGTAAGACACCCCATTATGGTAAACTGTCACAATGACTTAACCTTAAACCTTCCAAGCCCTGCTCAACTGACCGCACCTTTAGGGGGAAAGCTCATCATGCATGCAAAAAACTGGGAGCTCATTACCCAAGACAAATGGGTTTTAAATATAGTTTCCTAAGGATACAGATTCCACTTCCACACCTTACCAACCCCAAAAGGTTGGCCAGACCTACCCCCAAATCAGTGGGCAGAGGCTCAACAGCAGGTTCTCTCTCTTCTCCATATCAGGGCTATCCCAGCCTGTCCCAGCAGAAGAATGGGGACAAGGTTTTTACTCCAGACTATTCCGGTACCCAGAAAAGACAACTCCTAGTGTTCTATCCTGGACCTATCTATCCTAAATACCTTTTTGGTAAATCCAAAATTCAAAATGCTAACTCTTCACCAGCTGTTTCCCATGCTGAGCAAAAATGCCTGGTTGGCAACATTGGATTTAAAAGAAGCTTACCTGCACACCCCAATAAGGGATTCTTGCAGAAACTACCTACGCTTCAGAGCAGGCTACATGCACTATCAGTTCTCTGCACTGCCCTTTGGCTTATCTACTGTTCCCAGGGTATTCACAAAATTCCTAGCTCCAGTCATTGCAATTTTCAGGCAAAGAAATATTCAAATATGCCCATACCTGGACGATTGTCTAATTCAAGCAGAAAGCCAGGCCATACTATTAAATCATCTGACATTTGTAAAGAAACTGCTAACTTCACTGGGGTACTCCATAAACGAAAATAAATCTCACCTAGTACTCTGCCAACAAATTGTATTCCTGGGAGCAAGCTTGAACACAACTTCCCAGATGGCCTACCTCACGCCAGAGAAACAAGTTTATCTGACAGCCTACTTCAAATACTGGCCACAAAGACCCAGTTAACTGCAAGGAAAATACTGCAAGCTCTGGGGTTCATGGCCTCTTGCATCCTACTAATTCCATATGCAGGACTGCATATGAAGAAACTACAATGGTATCTAAAGAGCCTATGGTGTCAACATTCTCAGGACCTGGAATCAGTGATTCCTATCATCCCTTGTATAAAGAGAGAATTCCTTTGGTGGGCAGAGGCCTGCTACCTCAACAAGGGACTGGCATTTACTCTACCCCCTGCCACCCAAACCCTAACAGACGCATCAGACTGTGCATGGGGGGGGGGCTCACTTGGCAGGGCAGTGCATTCAGGGCAAATGGAACCCGAGTCAAATGCACCTGCATATCAATCAAAAAGAAATGCTAGCTGTACAGAATGCTCTGACAGCCTTCAAGGACCACATCCTTCCAGGACAATTATTGGTAAAAACAGACAACACCACTGTTATGTGGTACATAAACAAGCGGGGGGAACCCACTCTTACCCCCTCTGCAGACTAGCCATGGCTCTGTGGAACACAGCCTTGAGCTACCAAGTGCACCTACAGGCTCAATTCCTGCCAGGCAAGCTAAACACACTGGCAAACAACCTAAGCAGAAACTCATGGACCCACACAAGTGGGAACTGGAACCAAAGATATTCAACATGTTGAGAAACAAATGGTGGAGCCCAGAGATAGACCTCTTTGCCTCCTCTCAGAACTGCCATTCGGACAAATTCTGCGCAAGGACTCCCCAGAAACAAGCTTGGAAAGTGGATGCCCTGTCCTTCACCTGGGAAAACCTCTCAGTTTATGCCTTTCCCCCTCTGCCTCTCCTCTCCAAAGTTCTACTAAAGATCAAACAGGACAAACCAAGGACAGTACTCATTACACCAGACTGGCCACGCCAACACTGATATCCCCTCTTGCGCACTGTGTCACTGCTGGAACCATGGCACCTGCCTCAGACCCTTTCCCTGCTGTCCCAGCAGTATGCCCAGATTCTGCACCCCCAGCTTCAAACCCTGAACCTGGCAGCCTGGCTAATTACCTGATCTCTCCGTTACCATCCCTCAATAAACAAGTGTTGGATGTCATTCTGGAGGCAAGGAGGCCTAGTACTAGAAAATCATATGCTGAAAAGTGGAAAAGATTCTGTTCCTGGAGCCAGACTCAGGGGATGGGCACAACAGTGCCCAGGTTACCACATATTCTTCAGTACTTAACAGAGATGCTTCACAAGGGCCTTTCCTTCTCTTCTATTAAAATTCATGCCTCTGCCATTTCAGCACATTTTAATACAGAGCCACCCCCCTTCTCTCATCCACTGCTGAATCATTCCTCAGAGTGGCCAAAAATTTAAGACTACCCAGGAGAGCTCCTACTCCAGCCTGGGACCTTAAATTTGTATTGGAAAAGCTCACTCTACCTCCCTTTGAGCCAGCTGCAACTGCAGAGTTGAAATTCCTTTCTTGGAAAACAGCCTTCCTTCTAGCCATCACTTAAGTAAGAAGAGTGTCTGAATTACAGGCCCTCATGGCAGTGGAGCCCTTCATCATCTTCCATGCTGACAAGGTGTCCCTCAGGACCAACCCTTCCTTTATGCCCAAGGTGGTATCCAGTGTGGCCCTTAATCAGTCCATTCATTTGCCATCCTTCTTTTCTAATCCACAGAACAAAGGAGAACCAATACTGCACTCTTTGGATGTGCACAGACAACTTCAATTTTACTTGGACTGGACTAAGCCTCTCAGAAAAACTGAACAACTGCTAGTTGCCTTTGCTGCAGGGGCAGAGGGGAAGGCCATTTCAAAGCAAACCATTTCTAAATGGATAGGCCATTGCATTCATTTCTGCTATAAGCACCATGGAAAACCTACCCCACAGGGGATAAGATCACATTCCACCAGGGCTGCATCTACTTCAACAGCCTTTCTCAAAGATGTTCCTACCAGGGACATCCTAGAAGCTGCTACCTGGAGTTCTGTTCATACCTTCACCAAGCATTACCACTTGCCTATTTTTTCTAAATCCAGAGCTGGTTTTGCCACTGCAGTCTTGCAGGGCCTAATAGCTGGTCCTAATGCTCTCTAATTTCCTCCTCCCTTCCTTAGCTTTAGGAATCTACCCAAATGTAATGATTGCAACAGTGAAACACGAAGAACATAGTACAGTTGTGTACACTTGCCATAAATGCAGATTTTCGAGTGTATTCACTGTACAGTTGTGTACACTTGCCATAAATGCAGATGTTCAAGTGTATTCACTGTTGCAGTCCTGGTTACCCTCCCACCAGCCCCCTGACTTCTATTTGCTATACCTCTCTTCTTATTTACTGTATTTCAGTTTTCTGCTGTATTTGCTTATAATTGGAGGTGTAACCTTGTGTATAATTGCTTCCCATTATAGTGGCACCTGACATCTGGGGCAAGAAAAACTGATGTAATGGCGTCGACTGCATGCTTTATATCCCTGACTACCTGACGTCATGGAAGAAGAGACAGCAACCGCCGCAGGACCCAAGACTTTGATAATCAGGTCGGCTGAGGGCTACCTGCAAGCAGATAATCCAAATGTAATGACTGCAACAGTGAATACACTCGACCATCTACATTTATGGTAAGTGTACGCAACTGTACTTTCAGTGGGGTTATAATCACCTGCTCAAGAGATCTAAATCTGTTTTGCGACATAAAAAGAATATGTTGGAGAGATATATATATGTACTGCAGAGAATACCATGTCTTTGGAATCGCCTTCCTCTTCGCATAAAGCAGAGTAGTTGTCTTACATTATTTAAATGTAATCTGGATGAATGGATGGGTAGTCATCAATTCAGCCTTGGTTTAACACTCTTGCCACTCATGGATTGGGGCAACTTATAAATGTTCTGCTTTTCTCTAATTTGTCCTTACTTAAAATGTAAGGGTTAAAAACTTCATGAGAATATATGTTGAGGGTTCTAAAGATCCACACTGATCAATAACGTAGCAAGTATCTATGATATATATGGGTGCAATGAAAATAACGGAAACATCATAAAACAGAAAGTGAAAAACACTGACATGCAAAATACTAACAAAAGTGAAGTTATACTGGAGGGGGGAGTGTGCACTTTCCCCACTGCTGTGCAACCTTGGAATTGGTAAATATAATTAACCGTGGGTGTGGGGGGTACAGAGGGGGCTTGCCCCGTTGCAGAAAGTTTGAAAAAATGTGACAAAATCTAACCACAAAATTCACAACCCCTGCTAATTATATATACCAACAGCAGCTGGGATAGGGCATACTTCTTAACTGTCCAGATTTTCACAGAATGTCCAGATTTTTGCCTCATATTTTTTGTCTGTTCCGCATAAAATTTGTGTTTTATGGCAAATTAATGAGAGTTGAAGTCAGTAAATAATAAGATACAATTGAGTTTTAGACTTCATATCTGTCAGAAATTGATTGCTAAAACAAAACCTGTTACTCTAGCAACTTTCTAAATTTATAAGAACGACATTTAAAATTTGTCCCTATTTTTGGGTTTTTGTCCCCCCCACATTGTTTTAGGCTTTAAACAGATTTTTTGCACTACGAAGTTGAGAGGTATGGGATAGGGCATAACTCCTTGCTAGTATAAGTTTACTTTTGTCAGTATTTTGAGTGTCAGTCTTTTTTTTCAATGTCAGTCTTACTATGTTTCAGTCATTTTCAATATACAAATATGTATGTATGTGTGTATATATGTATGTATATGTTTGTGTTTATGTATGGGTGTTACATATATGTACGCACACCTTATATATGTGTATGTATCTATCTAAATATATATATGTATGGATATATAAATATATGTAATATAATAATATAATGTAATATATGCGTGTGTTTGTGTGCAGTACTTATTTTATTTTTGTTTGTTTTGCAGGGTAGATCATTGATCAGGTATGAACAGTCACAGGTTCAGTTTGGGTTGTATAGTGCAACTAGGTTAGAGAACTAGGTAGTACAAAGAAGAAGTACTAAACAATGTTACATCAGATTGACAGGTCATGATTATATACGTGCAACAGGTTAATACAACTCAAGTGTGTCAGTCTGCTAATTGCTACAGATTAGTACAACTGTTTATATATTTGCAGACCTGTTTTGCCCAGAGTAGTGCACAACAAAAAGGGCAGAAGTAACCTGAGTGATGAAGACTGCAAGCTAAGTTAGGTAATATGACCCATACTAATGCAGCTGCACTTGAATAGTGTCTGAACTTAGAGTAGCTGGAGAGTTCTTTAGGTCTGAGGGGAAAAACTGCTAGAGTAGGGGTTAAGTACAAAGAAACTGTAGTTTGTGCACTGGAGTTTTATTTTATACATTCATATGTTCATACACGCGCGCGTGTGCACACACACACACACACACACACACACACACACACACACACACACACACACACAGTATGTATACAAGCATGTAAAGATGTGTCTGAAATGTACATGTGTGTGTGTGTGTATATATATATATATATATATATATACATATACATATACATATATATATATATATATATATATATATATATATATACATATATATATATATATATATATATATATATATATATATATATATATATATATATATATATATATATATATATATATACATACACATATATATATATGTATGTATACACACATGCATGCATAGTCATGTGTGTGCATGTAATATATCTGTGTATATAGAGACAAGTTTTGCATCTTGGGCACGTAGTCTTGGCAGCTATTAGGCAGAACTGCTTAAGTATTCTTTTTCTTTTCCCACGATATTTGCTCCCCCTCTTGCTGACATGAAACGTGTAATAGTTTAGTTATAAAAGGATGCTGTGTGGAATATGTGTGATCATAGTTGAACTTGTAGCAAGCCTAGAAGGATGAGACTAGAAACTTCAGATTTGCTGCATATGGTGTGTAAGGCATTCCCAAATACTTAAAAGCAGGCACATGATGGCACTTAATACATTTTCTGTGAGATGTGTAGGGGCTACAGTTCAGGACTTCAGTTTGGTCTAAGATGCAACCTTCCTTCTCATGACCTTATTCTGCATACCAGAAATATAACTGTCTCTGCAGGTGTCTTGTTTCAGAAACTATTTTTATTCTCTGCTCATTGGAATGGAAGAAAGAAAGATTTTTGGTGAATTGTGCTGCAAATGGCCCCAGTGCTATCATCTCAGGGTGAGCATAAGACGTGATAGTTCTTGTTTGCGTGCTGTAAACTACTGACAGAAGTTCTGCCTTTAGATGGAGCTTGTCAGGTTGACTTCTTTTGAAATGTCATTTTATCCCGTGGTAGGTTCTGGGATTTTAAAGTTTATTTGCTCTTCAGATCTAGCACCCCTTTTCTTTTGTAAGGTATCTTTCTGTGAAGTACCTGATCAGGCAACCTAGTTGTGTTGGTACATAGCTACTTTTTTATTCAGAGAGGTCTGTGCTATATTTTGAATATTGAATTGTTCTAAAGACAGTATTAATGATTGGATGGAGTACACAGTTCTTCAGTGATCTGGATGTTCCATCTCCAGATTAGTGGTTAATGAATATTTTCTGTAGAAAGTACAGGACAGATTTTGTCTCATAGTGAGAATACTATGAATAATTCACAGGATCTTGGCTTCAGAGGTAGTCCCTCTCTGAAACTGAAGATAATAAAGCAGTCAAGAAGAAATCCTGTCTTTAGGTTTGATAGTTAATAATATTTGAAGTTTTAGGCTTTTCCAGGGTGCAGAGAAGTAAAGCTCTGAGTTTGACCAGATGACCCAGGACTGATTAACAATCTAAGTACTGAAGAGAAGATGGGAATGAGTGAGTGGTTGTTGTTGGGTCACTCATCTTGGCAGGAGGGAGGTAGATTGACCTACTGCTGAACTAGCCTCTAATGTTGGCAGATGTCAACTGCAGCAGAAATATGGGTCACAGTTTGTGCATGGGCACCAAGCAGTGGGCAACACTGTTTTTGGAAGTCCATGCATGCGTGATAGCATGCATGTATCACAAACACATGGACCAGGGCTCAGCCATGTCCTCTTTGGCTGTTGGTGTCCCCTCAATGGGTAAGGGAGAATCACTGCAGTCGGTCTTGGGAAAAGGGGCAGGGACTGTGCCCCTGCTTAGCCAGAATGTTTTGCCCATTCCTGGGAAGGCTATTGCTGCCATTAATAA